>NC_054082.1:53466180-53558680 GCF_017562075.2 Anopheles merus
TGATGATTTAAATGCTGTGAATTCTTGAAGAGAGATTCAAGCACAAAGCAGAAGAAAAAGCAAACGAGCTTTGATCGGCTAGTTTAGCACAATGTACGACATGACAGGAGCAATTGTCAGATGAGATGGATCGCGAGCAGAACTAATGCGGTGCAATGTGGCGTTGAAAAAAAATGCACCTTGTCTACTAGCGATGTGTCGCGTTTTCTCAGCCTCAGACATGGGCATTATAGATCAGCCCCTAATCTTCTAATGCACACTGCAAAACACGACCGCGTGCAACAAACTTTCGAGGTTGTCTATGCAGGGTTTAGTTTGGTTGTGTTGCGCTTACAACCCTTTCAGGTTGGTGATTGGCGATAAACTTGCTGTGCCCAGGCACTAATTAATGGCTCCGTTTTTGCTGACGTGAGTGTGTCGTCTTTGCTGCCGGTTGACGTTTGGAATGTTGTGATTGGATAAGATGGATGAATGGATAGATAGGCAAGAGCGGTGGATGGTTGGATCGATGATGAGCATTCGTAGAGCAAGAACAAAGCTGGCAAAAGATGCTACTTTGACGGATGACAAGCATATGTGTTGTCGCTGGCTGGCACTACTTTGATGGAGTGCTTCACTTGGCTTAGCAAAAAGTTGTTCATTGAGGTCGGTGAGTCTTTTTTTTTGTGCTCCTGTGTGGTTGTTTCCAAGTGTGTCGGTGAATCAGGGTACCCTATCGGTTTATATTAAAAGTTTCGCCGTTCATGCGCGTATGTGCAGCTTTTAATAATAGCTTATCAGTGTGCATGTATCCCCGTGTTTGCTGAACCGGGTTCTGGCAGCGACGGTAACGATGATACTGATAGACACACAAAAACGGCAGCTTCAGTGTGAAACCTTTGCTGAGGTTTCGGATTCGCGGTTCGCGATAGAGAAGAATCTTTCCCCATCAGGTTACGGTAGGGACCAGGAGAAAGGTTTAAAAAAGAAGCGAGAAAAAAGAACACCCGAGAACGATGCAGACGGTACGTGAACCATCACGATTTGCGCTAAATTATGGTCGCCCTGGTCCACGGATGCACACACATGCGGTGCATCGGGTGGACGGGTAAGGTAAGACGCAGGGTAAGGACACAAAATTCCGCTAGATCTTGCCGTAGCAGCGGGCGAGCTTCTTGCCAGAGCGGCCAATCGAACTGGCACATCACCTGAACTTTTGTCGTTCTAATGGTGGTTCGCGTGGTTCTCGTGGTTGGTGCACTTGCACTTGCAGCGGTGTACGCCAGGATATCGTCGACGGAGCAACCAACCACAAGCACCCACGGAAAAGGGGGACGAACACGAAGCTCGCGATCGCTTCCACGTAGGATGCTTGGGTGCCGCGAAAAGCGGGACACAGTGAAATAACAACAACTACAACAACAAAAAAGGGAGAAACAATCAAAACTCCAACAGCTACAAAATAAATAGGTGAGGACATGAGTTTGGGATGATCTTTATCGAACCGGTTTCACGGTACGTCGCGAAATGGGTCAACGGGGTGGTGTTGTCGCCACTCGCAGTTCCAGCCCTCGCTTTATCGTCATCCTCCCCAGTTGCCTCGCGGTGGGTACGTGGGGAGAATATTTCAAACCACGAAGCCAGGAGGATGCTCATATTTCTACGTTTCGGTAATTCAATAAGCTCGCGTCTCGCGACACGGGCACTGGAGATTTGTTGCAATTTTTGCGCAAACAAGCGCACACGAGATGAAGCCGTGGTCCAAACCGGTGGTGGTGATGCAGAATCTCAGCAAACCCTCGGCGCGCGGTGCCAAGATGCGCCCTCCGCAAAGAACAAGGAGTAAATGGGGTGTGCATGCGAAGGTGTCCCCATTTGCGTACGCGCTGATGTCACGTGCCGGCACGTTCGAAGGAAAGCAAGCGTCGGTGGATTAAGCCGGTGGCTCGATTTCGGGGCCTTTGTAGGTCACTGAAATTGTGACGCACCCGAAGGTTCCGCCGTACAGCTACCGCAACAATGGAGTTGAGTCATTAGACAAACGTTTGACAAATAAAATACCATCATCATCGACGATTGGTGGGAATGGGAAGACTAAAACGGAAGACCGGGATGTGTGTGTATTGTGAAATGGAGTCGATTCTTTCGTTAATGGGTTTGCATTGTGCTTTAATCGGATAAAAATTTGACGCGTAGCTATGTCATTGTTGAACTGCTCTCGGGTAGAATGCAAAAATTTTATGGCGTTTTAATCCGTGCTGGTTTTACGAACTTTTAACGCTTTGGGGCGATAAGAGAGTTGGAAAGACAACATAGAACGGTGAAGATGGGGCTCGTTTTATGGAGTTTTTGGTGTGGAGGGACATAAACATTCCTAAGCCGGGTACTGTAGCTCGTAACGTGTTTAAAGCTACCAGTTTCGACCGGTTGCTCGTGAAGCTGACGGTCTGATTTGACTCATTCCTAAAGAATCTTTGCTCATTTGCTGCATTCTAAACGGTAGCTTGGGGAGTTTTATTCAAGTGTTTGGTTCGAATATCACAGTCGATATGAACATTTTATGTAAAACGTTGATTTAACGAAACTACTCACACTATTACAATCTCGGTCTTCTCGTTATCGACGGTATTGATTCCAAGTGTTTTCTAAATTTTCTACAAATAGCTTACCTGAAAGAAAAAAGATGAACAAAAGATTAAAGAATATTCCATAACCTGTATAAGGGCGGCGAAATCGCGTACACAGTACGGTTGGCCCGATGTCGTAGAAACACTTTCGCTAATTGCACGGTGGTAATCAGAATCGATTGGCGTCTAATTAGAACTGATCCTTCCGCCTCGGTCCGGCGACGATAGGGCATGGCGCCAGCCAGGCCATCAGTGTCGAGTGCCGACCGAAATACATCATCGGTGGCCAAACACGGGCACGAGTTGGACGAGTCGGGCTTTTCCAAACCAAAGGCAAAGGTAGCACGATGTTTGGTGGAAAATTGATCGTAATCCTTTCCGGGCCCGGACGTGTTGGACTTTTTGGTGTTGCGGTTCCAAGGCCTGCCGGGAAAGGGAGGACTTTCAACGAGCCAAAGCCATAAATCAATTAGAGTTGGCCAACGCGACGCCCTGGGTGACCGGGCTGTGGGCCCCATGCAGAAGCGCTGTTGGCGCAAATTTAGCCATTTGAAGGGCGTCCTCGGCGGGATGCTTTCATCTCAAGCATGTGAGGATTGCACACGGGTGGCCACGCGTGCGAATATATTTTCACCTTCCGGCAAGCGGTAATAATTGCACGAATGGCATGCAATAATTATCTTTCTGGTGCAGTGCAAAGTTGCCCGCGAGGCGACGGGCAGCCATACATTCATATATATTGGCGAGCGACAGTTGTTGATGGCGGACAAGTCAAGAGAGTGGAAAATCATTTCTCCGGGGGTCATTATTCACGCACGATTCCAATCGAAGCGTAAGCTTTTAAGCACCTGTCTGCGCAACGCGGCACGTTCAATTCATGTTTGGAGGCGAGCGTCTAGCCGGGAATCGGCATTTGCATTTCGCCATCAGTAATGATGATCGGGTAATGCGTGAACCAGATAACACATGCCAACGAGGTGTACATTTGGCTGTAGAATAATGGGGAAATTACACATTTCGAACATCGAACGAAAAGATCAAACATAAAGGGTTATTAAGCTTTCATGTTCAAAATACTTGACATTTTTAGTCAAATAGTGACCAAATTCCAATGCATTGCACAGAAATTGTATTGGATTGTTCGCCTCAAACCTCATGTGAGTTGTAGCGAATGTGTGTAGCATTATCGATGCTTCACTTTAATGCTAACATGGCATAACGCGGGATTTAGAGGCAACGAAACATGTCAAAAAAACAAAAATCACTAAATCTCAAAAGGAAAACGAATGTTGGCGTAAGCGAGGTACAGTATATTCCGGCACAAACTGTCTAGAAATAAATAAATCAGGCCCACCAGCACCATCACCAGCCCAGCCCGCCCATATTGCTGTTGTTTGTTCGGCTAGCAAACATTCAGATGTGCGGTTCGGTCATTTTGATAGAAGACCGGAAAGTACGGTGAATTGCAAAAATACTAAAAGCGCAAATATTCCCGGCACGTAAAAAATGCAATTTTCAACCGAATGTCCCGGCCCGTTTTTGGTCAGACCTGAGGGAAAGGATCGAGCGCGAGGGACCGGTGCGAAAATTAACCGACCGATATTGAGCTGCTAAATAATAACGCTCCAATTGAGGGCAAAGGGTGGAGACATAAACATCACCGTTGCTGGGACAATACGAGAGGTAAGGGGAGGCGGGGTTGGTATAAAAATGTGTGCTCATTTTTTTTGGGTTGCTACCATGCAACGGGAGAGAACGATTTTTCATCCCCAGTACCACTTGCCAACCATTCTTTTGGGACGATGTTGATTTTTCCCACCTCTCCGCTACCGAAAGGCCGCATGCAGAGTGAACTGGACAGAGCGGAGAAAGGTTTTGCCATTTCCATTTCCTGTGCCTGGTCTGGAGGAAAGGAAGGGAAAGGAAGATGTGGATTCATCCATCGATTCCAGTTTATCGGTCGATTTTTCAAAGCGTGTTCCGTTACTTGGTCTCAACCCATCGGCAATCGTGAGCGTGTTTATTAAAGGACGCGAACGTGTATATGTTTGTGTTGCCGTTCAGGGTTGGAATGCCTGTGCTTTTTTTTTCGGTGGAAAGCATTCTTTTGTACCATTTTCAACTTTATCCACCGTGTGGGATTGGTGCGCGATTGGTGCATTCGCTCAGAAATGCAATCGATTACGATTGCTTGGTTTGTGTGACGGGTGTGCATCGGATTGGTGGTAGTTTCGCGGTGGTGATGGTGGTAGCGATTGTGGTTGTCGGTTGAGGTTTGCGGCATGCAGTGTGCACTCCTTTCGAAGGGTAATGGTAGTGATGAGAATTTATGAATGGTTCGTTAAGTTCCCCATCCTGAGATGCCAAATGGAACCCAAAAAAGAGGGGGAGCAACCGAGGCATGCATGTGCATGTGCGAAATAGAGATGTAAAAAAGTGACCAAAAAAAGAAAAACGGATAACACGACCCGGAACGAAAATTGGCAACAGAATGGAAAACTGTTTGCGGTTGCATTTTGGAAATGCGAGCGTGCCCGCGCGTCTGATGGGAAACGGTAAAAACAAAAGCAGGATAAAAACCCGCCCCAAAGCAAATACACAAACGGGCCGAAACAACAATGCGTGCGTATTAACGCTTGCGTTCAATTATTTGTTCTGCGGCGCTTTGTTGCTGATGAGTTTATTAAACGGGGGCCTTGGTGCAAGCTTGGTGCAGGTTCACTTCACACTCTTGCTGAAAATTGCCACGCCACGGTTGTGCCCGGTGGATGGAGAGCTGTTTTTGTGTGTGCGTTTGTGTGGCTGTGCATCTCCATTCAAAATCAGTTCTGAAGTGTGACACTCCTGTGTTGCCGGTGGCTGCATTGCAATTGAGTGACGTAAGGCGCCTGGCCTGGATGCAACCGTAGGGAGGAGGAATGCATCCACGGGGACCATTCGGAAAGATGCGCACGGCATATTAAACAAGCAAAAGGCGCGACCTCGGCTAAAGTAAGACAGCGTTCGCACACAACAAGGTCATACGAAGGAGGGTTCCCGGATGACTGAAAAGGGAGAAAGGGGATAAATTATGAACCAACTTCAGTGGATTAGAGGAGCTTGCATGTAAAAACGCGAACAAGGTGCAAGAAATTCTGAACGCAAAGCAGCTCCGCAACATCCCACGGGCAGGCGGGCACAGTGAGTGGATGATGTTCTTTTAAATAAAATATTATTACAACCATTGGTCTCATTTCAGCTTAAGCAGGATTATCCTTGTTCGGACTTTCTCTGCCGTGTTTCGCTGGTTCCGGTACAACCTTCATTGCCACTGGCTCCCGCTTCAGGGAGGTTAATTTATTGATTCCGTACGATCGAATACGGGGGCATTAGGGCACGGTCTCCGGGTTTCACGGGTCCGTGCGCTTGCCTTTCTTCCTTCCAGTCCCGATTTCGTATTGCGATCTCGTCCCACCGATACGTTGTACAAGCCGCAGATTGATCAATCTGCTCACCCAAAGAGGGAAAATGGGAATTGATCCTATCGGAGGCGAAGTGGGGGCGGGTGTTTGTTTGTTTTGTCTTTGCTTTGCTACTCGGCCAAGACGCCAACCAGAGTCTCTCCATCCCCCACTTGCGATACGTTTCTGTGGTTTTACATCGTTACGTGCGATCGCGGTGCATGCTTAAAGGTCGTTCCTGCCAATCTGGGACCATCACCCTCTTCCCCTTTAATGCGCTTCGTATGAATAATTCAAGCGGCTCCAACCCCCTTTTCGCGATCAGTATCACGCCCGTGCATCTCATTGAGCGCGAATTTAGCCCACCACCGCGCTAATCCTAGTTCGGCAAAGACTTGTCAGATTTAGATGTCGCTTGTGCATGCTTGCGGCATGTTAGTAGCTGCATGCTTTTCTTTTTGTTGCTGTTCCCGGCGCTGCCCTGCCGAAAGAAGTAGGCAAAGAGGGAAGCGAAACCAGAACGAACCACCTGTTTGTGGCTGTTCGCGTGAGGTTGCGGCGAACTGACATTTGGTCTAATTTTCAGTCTTATTAGCACCGTTTTTGGTCGCGATAGGTACGTGAGAGCGAACGGAAGAAAGAAGTTCGTTCGCAACGAAAGGAGGACGAGGAGGAGGAGGAGGACACAACTTTCCACAACCACAAATACGCTCTGCTGTGGCTGCAGATTTTATGTGGGAGCTAGCAGCAAACAAAAAAAGCCAGTCACTATTTGCCATTTATAAGAGCGGTAGTTGTCCTCATGTGCAGTTTTTGACCGGTTGGGAGCAGGGGTTTGTTGTTTGGGATTTTTGTTGTTGTACGATTTGTTGTACGTCTCTTGAAGGAATCGGTTTTCGGCTTCACAGCCGGTGCTGGCGCTGTACTGTAGCTGTCGCCAAGTTTGTTGCCCATCCAGCCCAGGAGAATTCGTTGAAATGTTGCCATTTTCAAAAGGCAAAGCAAGAAAGAGCAAAGAAAGAGATATTTACACTCACAACAAAATAAACTGGTTTTATCCACTATGCATATGCGACCACGGTCCCTTCGGTGGCCTTATTTTTAGCGCATATTTTGTTTATCAAAGTTCTACAGAGCGTGCGGATTCTTATTTTTACTGGCCGTATTTTCATGCTTAACGCCCTTGTTTGGATTGATCGTGGAGGACGTAAGGCCGAAGAGATATCGGTACAAAAGTATGTCGTGCCACCCATTTCTCTTAATCCGGCGTTGGAATACACCGGAGCAGGTTAATGTGTTTGTTGAGCGGCGGTGTGATGGGAAGAACGAAAAATTATCTTCTTTCCGGTCCGATGGCTCAAGTTTGCGAAGCTCATCCGCCACTGCGTCGCAATCTTGGCATTCACAGTTGTTATGTTTCGAGCGTCGAACAAAAGACAGAACAGGATGCGAAAGGTTTTAAGGCTTGTTTGGTATGTGTGTTTGTGTGTGCGTGTTTGCGTGTGGCAGAAAAATTGTCACCAACCGGTGGCCCAATTTTTGGTCAGTTTCAGACTTTCACATCGATAGAGGTGAACGATCTTTCGCTTCGACTTTTTTTTCAATCTGCAGCATGTGGGCAGGGAATATAATATAGCAAAACGCGCCTTAAAAACGCCAACCCAAGCAAGACCCAAAGCCTGTCTATGTGTGTTTGTGTGTGTGGTGCGCCCTGTTAGGGGTTTCCCTAATGTTTCTTCGGCTCGTGTTCTTGGGCGAACGAAGAATCAAGAACCTAATGGAAGAGGCAGCACCATGACGACGGCAAGGAAGATCATGAAATGATGATGATGCCATAGGCCTTGAACTTGCGACTTGTGTCGGCACTACACGCTGACTACATGCGGGTGACCCGCGCGGATGTCGGTAGTTAATGCAGCCGTACCGAGCTAATGATTCGCCATGGTGTTAGGTCGAATCGTTCGGTTACTCGTCTCCAGTTTGTATGGTGAGGCGTCCTGGCCGTCTTTATGTCATTCGGTACCTAGCGTCGATTGGACCGTTTGCCGAGGCGAACCTTCATACCCGTGCCGGTGTACACGCGAGAGCGTTTATTATTTTATATGACGAAATTATGCAAATTCCTGGAGCATGTCGTAAATGGTCGGTAACCGTTGAGATTCGCAGAAGAAGGTTCACACACTAGCAGTGGTTGGTGCGGTTTAAGATGAAAACTACACCAAAAGATTCACGCCGTGCCAAGCTTAACAACAGCAAGACGCACCGACAGCAAGGGAAGCGATAAGAGCAGGTTGAAAAAGGGACGAATGGAGATCGTAAAAGTTTAGCGAACGATGTCTGCAAAAGTTTGATGATGTCGAGCGTACTTGTGAAGGTGAGAATGTTAAAGTCGCTGTGTAGAAAAGTCTATCCTCACTATTGA
The DNA here is from genome assembly GCF_017562075.2 of Anopheles merus. Classification (NCBI taxonomy): domain Eukaryota; kingdom Metazoa; phylum Arthropoda; class Insecta; order Diptera; family Culicidae; genus Anopheles; species Anopheles merus. The sequence continues at coordinate 53,474,649 of NC_054082.1, forward strand.
CATTCGATAGTTGCAAAGCTATAAACAAAATCAGGTTTTTAGCACTGTTTGAGTTTCACAAAAATGATCAATAGATAGAGCAAACAAATTATTTCTGTTTGTGTTTGAGTGAATTTTGCGCCTGCACACAATGCGAGGTGTTTTGTTCCAAATCACAGGTTGGTTAGCGCAGGTCGTTCGCTCATGACGCCTGGCCAGCCACGGGATTGAAGTTGGCGATGTGCGTTGTTTGATGTTCATTAGAATGGGGAACAAAATCACCATGATTATCAGCCAATTTGATGGGATTTAAATATGACTCAAAAGGCGATAAGTGAATGTGTCAGCGGAACAATGGAATAAGGCATCTTTACATCATTAATAATCAGCAACAGCTGGAGCACGCTGTGCACAAAGAAAGACGCAATCTATTAACCGATTAGGGTTTTTTACATTAACTAGCGGCCAATGAACAAAGCTGTCGGGTTTGTGGATAGCAAGAAGCAGATACAATGCGTCGGGGATCTTCCGGTTCGTCACTTGTTGTACTGTTAGAGTCTTTTGTACCGGGATGCGTGAATCAGCTTAGCGTACGTTCACTTACGATCGCTTTGTTTTTGAATCTGTTTCCAGAATATGATTGGGACAAGATTTCAAAAAACATTCCTTAGTTTCATAAAAAATGTTAATTGAGATAAAAATGAAATTCAACCTAGAATGATAATGTAATTTTTGTGCATCGATCGAGTTTTTTCGATAACAGAAAAGTTACAAGTGCTTTACACTAACACAACCCAACAAAAAACAAAGAACTCAATTGATTTGGCCAAAATAAGTGGCAAGAAAGGGAAATCGTATTCTACATATGGTTCCACTTTCCTGATCAGTATTCATTCGTCTGTCCCAGATAAACGGCGCTGTCGTCATTGCAAGTGAAATTCTCCTTCGTTTCTGGCAGGCTTTTTTAAGCGCGGCTCGCAACGATAGCTGGAAGAAAATGGCTAAACCGCCAAGCAAATTCATAACTGCGAATGCTCAAATCGTTCGCCACCCATGCGGAATACTGATCAATGTCGATTTTGGGACCGATCCTATAGTAATCTTTTGACTGGTGAGTTCGCACCATACCGGGTAGCATCCCGGGCGCACGTCGTCTTTTCAGGGTGAACGAGGACATTCTGCTTCTGCTACGCTGTCAGTATTCATGGTGGCGTAGAGAAGCGTGTCATCAAATTAAAATTCGGTAATTGATCAAGCAGGCCAACGGCATGAGTAGACACATACACACACATATTCACACAAACACAATCAGTTAAACTCCGACACGTTTTCGGCAGAAGATCCACAGTTACTGGCAAATTGGTTGGAATGCATTGAATAGCGTTGTGTATATTTTAGATGGCTTGATGCGAGACGTGTGTTAGGTGAGGTGGATAGGATGGAAGAAATAAAAAAAATGTAATAAAAAACATTGAACTTGCGAGGTTGCGGCTTTAAATGCAGTGATCATCATTGCCAAAATCTAGGGCTGATTATGGTGTAGAATACGCAACGTAACGCTTACATTGCAGAAGCGGGTTGTTCTTATCATTAAATTGGACAATTGACAGTTACCGTGTTACCAGTGTTCCGGGTGACGATTGCACCAACCAAACATGCAACGTGATTGTGCGGCTCATGCCTGTTAAGGTTAATTAAACTGTCTTCATGGACAAGCATGCCGAAGCGCTCGATTACGTCGCTTTTGGTAGTAGGTTTGGTAACAGGCAACGATTCACAGCAAGTGCTAGTTGGGTGGAAGCTTTGCGGCGTCATTGGGGTAGTGAATTTTCTGTATGTGTGTATAGACTGTGTGGGAAAAATGAAAATGAGCTACTCGTACAGTTGTGCGGAAAATCCAATGACCAAACCTGAAGCAGAACGAATGTCAAGGTCATTCACCATATCGCGTGATTGAATGAATGGGTGTTCGTTTACTTTTTGGAAGAAGTTTGAGCAAAGATAAAATGCTCTTGGGAACGCGACAGTAAAGAATTACATGAGGGTAGAAATAGCTAAAAGATTTGATTAAAATAACTTGATTGGATACTGATAAATAAATATTTTCCATACGGCTTTAGCTCTTCTTATCGCTTTGCCTAGAGGCTCTTTAACTGGTCTATCGGTAGGTTAATTGGAATGAACCCTATTTTGACCAATGAGCGAACTCCTCATCGTATCGTGGAATCGAAGCGCGAAAGGAAATCATCAATCTTTTCGAAAACATGACTTCAGTAACGATGCTGGGTGCAATAAAACCAAAGACATAACACATCATTGCTGCCACATCCGATCGGTTCTAGACGTTTAGCTAAGGGTAGCACCAGTCGCTGGAGCTGTTGTGGCGATACGTTGACCGCGCAGTTGAAGGTAATGTGGCAAAATTAATTAGTCGCTTCGTGAGCGCAAAGATGCGCCAAGAGCGACGCTTAGATCGCCTGCCTATTAATTATCGGTGTGTGAGCTTGAGTGCGATAATTTGGAATATGTTTATTCACGTGACATGGCGTGCGATTCAGCGAACTCAAATGGCGACCTCCACCATGATGAGCAATGATTAAAAGGGCTTTGCGATGTTTGGATTTGTTTTTATTCTACTACTCCTCAACTGCACGCTGGGCGATGATTAGGTCGCGTCGGAATGTGACGGATGCTTCCCGGGTGACCTCGCGGGTCAGCGTTGATGAGTCCATTACGGAGCCGCAGGAACAGCAAAAACATCCGCCGTCAGTTGAAGGTATGATCGATTCTAATGAAGAATGATCATGGCATCGTGATTTTGTCAGAATGGTTCCGGTTGTGTGATCTCTTTGACGCCGCGCGCATCTTCTTTGGCGATCAAGTGCTCCAAATTGGTCGGTTCGACAAGCTACTACCGGTACACCATCTGACCGGACGATGATTAGCATAATCGTGAGAAGTACAACCCAGCACCAACAGGTCATCCGTTGCTGTCGAATGGCATGTTGAACAGCGATTGTTACGAGCCAGTTTCGTGGTGGCGTAAAGTATGTGTGTGTGTGTAAGGTGAATTTGGCAGCTCACCCTTGTTTTCTTCCGGAACAACCACGGCGAACGACGAAATGTCACACTCATTTGGTTAATGTCATTGAGCAAAACGGCTCCAAAGTACACAACTTAATAACAACCATTTCGTTATGTCCTTCCGAGCGAAAGCCGTTGCGGCGAGTAAGCGTTCAGAATCGATTATTGTCAAAAATTAAATGGACTGCAACGTGCCGTTTTCTTTACACCGGTTTCGCGCTACCGCAAAGGTTCCGATGCGTGACGCTTGTTTGACGTTCTTGTCGGATCCATAATCATATACAACATAATTGGGAGCAAAACGTCCAGCAAATGGACCGATGAGGAAAAAAGGAAGATCAATCATAATTACATTATTCTCTCTTTCTTTGTCTTCTTTTGATGAGGTACGTCACCAGAAGGAACATGTTCCAGAGGTGATTGCCAAAGGACGGATGCATTCCACGCGTGACCAGCTTCGTTGTCCTTCGCGATCAGATGTGCAACCTGAGCCGAAGAGGAGTAAGTTTTAATGTAGAACTCGTTCCGAATGTGGTTCACGAGTTCATTATGAAATACCAATTGAACATGGGTGTAATAAAGCAAAACTGGCCGCCGCGCTATTTTTATTCGCCTGTTTGATTTAAATGGAAAAGTGTTCCCATCTTTTGCGTGATTTACGCACTTGCCATCGGGCAATCGAGGGGCATAAATTTAAATTAACATAAATGGAAAATTGATTTTATCCCGCAAAGGTATTTTTAAACTTTTTACAAACCGAGCGAAAAGCCAATCGCACAACGTAGCTATATCGGCATACGCGCAAGTTGGGCGAACAGGATGACCCGAGGAACCTAACATGCTCGAGCAACTTTCACCAATGAAGAATATTACATTAGCAAAATAAAAAGAACGCTATGCATCGGTTTTTTCCTTTTTTTACATTATAAACACGACAAGTACTGTTCGTATAATGATAGCCTGTTCTTAAGGCCAATCGGTTCGATTTCGTCTCGTTTCGCCAAAAGTACCGGTTTTGCGGTGGCAAAGTGCAGATAGGAATGGATTCTTCAGCCACCACACTATCGGTGGTGAATCTGGGTGAATGGAGTGAGAAATTTATGACCAAATCCACTTGGCACCCTCGGCGCTACTTCGTCATGAGAGCTGGGGTCACGAACCATACTCCGTACCCGTATGAGAGTTGATAATTTGCATGACATCAAGATGATTATCACTTACACGGCTCGTAAATCTTTGGCCACAAATTTTGGGCGGGTTAGGTAAAAAACAACCTCACATTGCTGTATACGAAACATAAATTTGGGCAGTTGAGGTTTAGAACAAATTTAAACTAACAATAACACAAAGAATATCACAACATACCTTCGACCAGAGTTAAAGGAACTAGCACTAACTGGATTGCGGTTAGACACACAAATAAAAAAAACTCACACACTGCTATATGTTCCCTGCAGCTTCTTCACTTTGTTGAGATCACTGGTCCGTCCATTCCACTATTATTCCTTGACAAGAAACACACTCGCTCGGAGCAAGAACGATATGAACTTTCACCAATTTTTCCGTTCCTGTACCCTGCCACTAACACAACAAGATCGTTTCGCGATCCTGTAGGACTAAGTTGCGAGATTGGCAGTATTTATAAATTTAATTTTCTGTTATTCCGTTTTGCGCTCGGATGCAGAACGGCGTGGAAAGTTTTTTCCAAGCTTAAGGGTCAATGAATCAGGAGCAAAGTTCGCACTATTTGGGTTTGGTAGATCGATTATTGTGTTGCACTGATACGGAACTGGCTCTTTGTCGGGATCTCTAGAGGTAATGATCCTCCTGCGGAAACGCTCATTTACAGACACGTAACTAGCTACACCTACACGGACAAAACGGCCTGACTGCGCCTGTGACCGCGGCCAGTCGCGGACGGATACAAAGTATTGCTCCAGTGCTGATTACAGCGGTTACTTATATACCTTCATCGGGATCGCGGTTTGCGGAACGCGCGGATCGTTTGTTCTGCCGTCCACCCCGGTTCGGCCACCGTTCGCGATCATTCTCCGACGGTTCTACTTCCTTTTCCTACCCTTCGCACAAACAGTGCCGGTCATCCACAGGAGGGAGCCGAAAGCTTGGCGTGAGCGAGAGCGCATTTGAAGCCGCATCTTCGGGAAGTTCATGCGATCGAGTACGCAAAAAAAACCCATCATTCTACAATCGAGCAAGCGAGCGAGATAGAAACACAACGATAGAGGGAGAATGGCTGGGAACTGTGAGCGAGAAGACAACGCTCTTTCCGAAGACATCCCACAGGAAGCACTTCTTCAATCGGGGCTCGCGACAGCCAACCCGAAGCTACAACCGGGATACGAATCGAGTTCAACCCCCCAAAAGGAGCAGGGTGAGTAGGTGGCAAAGGGAGGTTGGTGCGCGCTAGTTTTCACTAGCATGGGATGAGGGGAGGAGCAGAGGAACGACTGGAGCTGGCCGCTAGAGGCAATGCCGACTGTTGCTTCTTAGTGGTACGCGGTCGCAAACGATCCGACGGTAAACAAACACGTACAATTGAAGCGAGACGCCTGCTTCCCACCGCAGCCGAAGCGAGAAGGAAGACAAACACGCCAAACACGCCGCCCAGCATGCTGAAGACTGGCCTCAGCATTGAACTTGAACGCGCGTGCTCGTTTGTGATCGTGACGATGACGCCACTAAAGCTCCCAGTGGGGTTGGTTGGTGGCTGACGATGGGGGATGATCAGTGGAAGGGATGAAAGATGTGACGTAAGCGCCCGATCGAGCGGTGTGCAGCGTCGGGTTCGGTTCGTGTATCACCAGAGTTGATGGACCTCCGTGCGACAGTTGTGTGCTGTGCAGCATCCAGCTCGTTCGTCACGCGACATGATCAAAGTTGCTGTACGATCAGGAGACGGTGCGTGTCGATCATAGGCTCTATTGCGCCTCCATAATCTAATATAGATCGAGTGTTGGTTTTTCCCTGCACACGCAAGGGACGCATAAAAATTTACCTTACTGCCAGCAATGAGCCCACCGTGCGTTACATTAACATATAACGGATGTCAAGTATCTGTTGATGAAGAGCGAACCCATATCCGATCCCTGCCAGCCCCGATCAATGCCGGTGCATCCATCTATCATCACCCAATCAGGGCAGGCCAGTCGAAAGCGTATAACATTGTCGTAAAAAATAACAGTCGATTTCCTCACGGCTTTTTCGTGCTGCACCGACCGGCATAGCTTCCTCGGTTGCAACTAGCGCGAAAGGAGCACTAAACATGGTCATTTTCGTAATAAATTATGCTCACTAGCGAAGCGGTGCCGTAAGCGTCGTTTCTTTTGTTTTGTGTAGCTCTTCAATGCAGCTTTTTTTTCGTTTCGTTTTTGCTAGCCGTAACAGCTATTCCACTGATAATTATGCGTTTTAACTGAATGAAAAGGTTCGTAAGCATGCAACCGGTCGTGCTAGGAGTCAGGTGGCTTTGTGTACCGCTGCTTGATGACCAGTGATCCATTATGAACTATGCTTGAACTTGAACTTGACGTCAAAGGATGATTTATCTTGTATTTCGTGGTATTACCGAGTTATTAAAGTATTTTGAAAAGCCCTCTTCTGGTCGATCGATCGTGAATTATTGCGTGTTTAATTATATTGAAGTGAAATTGAAGCATGTTCAAATGAAATATTTTTTACTAGTAAAGCATCGTGGAGAAAATGTACCCGGAAGCAACGATTTGAGTCTGTAATTCAGTAATACGTTACGAGAAATTTTCCACACAAATTGCTTTGGTTATTTGAACATTCTTCTCAAGACCCGGAATACACGGTAGTCATGCTAGTAAAAACAAATTTAAGGCATCCCAAAACATAAATCGTGTGTTTAAATCATTGATTGTTTTATTACACCATCCATTATTATTTGTCAACCATTATTTCATAAAAATATCACGTTTTTTCCTTTCTTTCTTGTTAATAATATATATTAGTGCTATCTCAAATTTCAAATAGATTACAAGGTTTTTCGGTAGAAGTTAATTTGTTTGTTTTGCGAATAACTCATTAATAGGGCTCCTCGTTATCAAAGAACCCAATATGATTATAACAGAAAGATACACAAAAGAAATATAATTGAAAGATGTAAAATGTTTCAACTTTATTTTATTTTTTTCCCATGAACAAATAAAACTAAAATAGCTTATTAAAAATGTTAGCAAAACCTAAAATTACTATTAAGGTTAAAGAGATTCTCAATGTTGCTTTGTTTAAGATATTATTGTAATTCAATGCATTAGTGTTCTACCAATAAGAGTGTAAAACATTAGGTTCTTGTTGTTTTCGAAAAAATAATCAAGTCTAAACATAGTTTTTACTAGCGTATACCAAAAGTCTTGCTCAGAGTTTGAACGAAAAACAAAAAAACAGATTTACATCAAAACTCAGCTAAGACCCAAAAAACCAGAAATCCAAGTTGATGCGAATATTCTAACAACATACATAGTCTAATACTTCAGTTGGTCTAATGAAACAACCCAAGCATATGAACTGCAACAAGTTTTCGATTTTTGAATCCCACATTCCCACATCGTTCGTCTGCTTAGAAGGCAAGATGCGTTGACCAAGCACGACACGATAAAATCGTTCTTAACAGCACTTTCTAGAAGTGGTAATGCAATCCATTTCATCGGAAAAGCATGACTAACGACGGGATACCGAACCAGTGTACGCCAGTGACTGTAGCCGCTAGGACTTTTACTTAGAAAGCATGTAAGGGCTGCATCAAAGAGGTTGACATCGTTTTTTTTTTCACTAGCACTCCCCTCGTGTCGTTCAGCCTCGGAGTCGTCTTTCTGGGAAAGCACAAATCGCCTTGGTAGATCTTGGTAGAATTTCGGGAAAAGCAAATGTCTGAAGCAAACGATGGAGTAATTTATTAAGATATCATTGTCTCACGTTGCCAGCCTCGTACGCATCCGCATCCTGTCCAATCCTAGTCCTGGATGAGTCTGTAAAATATTGGAGCGTACCCATCACACCACGCAGTGTGGCTGGTCTCGGTGGTACGCTGAATCGTTTTTTTGCTCCTCCAACTGGGTGCTGGAAAGTGTCCTGTTCATTTTGTTCCTGTCAACCAAGCCTGCCAGGCTGCCATGTTCGGGTGAAAAACTAGGCAGTATCAGTAGAAGCAGAAGCTCAGGCAACACGTCAAGCGAGAGATTGCTTTTCTGCTGGCGGGCGTAATTTTTGCTGACTCAAGCGTGCAGCTGGTTTGTTCCGAAACGAAAGCTCATCTACAATTGGCTGATGGTGGTGGTGCTTTGAGTTTGGTTTCCGTTTTCCCTTCGAAAAAGAAAAACTGCTTCTGCAGTAACTCTTAGTACAGTTAACTTTGCTTTCAAATTATAGTGTTTGGATTAACTCGAAGATAAGTATCGATTATATGATCATTCGTTTAGGAAAAAAATGCTTGACTTTTCTTTATATCTCGGATCATAAGTGAACGTGAGCAATATGTGAAGCAAAACATTAAAACAAACAAAAAATTATAGTGTAGTGTTATGAATGTGATGGTGTTAGAAGAATGTGTTGGAAATTGCATTCTGATACAGATATGTTTAACTCAATAGGTATTAGCTGTCAATTTAATTAAATTAGCTACATCTATTCCCTGCCTACACTTGTATCGATTGAACCAATAAACGAGCTGCTCTCTGCTCGAATCCTGGTTGGTAAATATTTATTTTCCAATTGAGTAACTGACCCGATTGTTTCCCCATACCGGCGCACTAGTACCATTCCTTTCTTTTCCATTACATCATCAACCGTAATGAGTTGCTTATGGATGTAAATCATTAAAGCCGATGTGTTGCAAAATATTTATCCCCGCTTCCATTAGTCCCGTCATGCTGGCGAGTGATTGATTGTGTTGTTCCAGCAATCGTTATTTTGTTTCGGACACACGGAAATTTTCAATTCTACTGTACTATTCTCGCCTCCCATCGGGACGAGGTCCTGTTGTGTTGCTCAATCCGCATCGCTTGAATGCACTGGAAAACGACATCGGTACACACACGGTAATTTGCTTAATTGATTGTCAAACTTTAACGCCAATGTGGGACGCTTCTCGTTATTTACCGTGAGCCCGAGAGCTTTGTGAAACGAGCGGGCATTAAGTGCAGCAGGTTCAGTTGGATCAGTTGCTCGAGGGCGGTGTAGATAGAAGCGAACGATCAATCGTAGCATAATTGTACATGAAGAAAACATGCGTGTCCGTACGCGTCAAACAAGCCGTCAGACAGCGTAACAAGCACGAAAAATGTCTCTCAGGCGTAGGGGAGGCGTAGGGGTGACTAGCAAGGCTCGGGGGCAGACTGGCTTGGTTCTGGCTGGCGTGCGTTGAATTCCATAGCGAAAAGTCAGTGCTCTGGCCGTGCGACTATTTATAGCCCGTTCGTAGCGACGGAGGAATTGGTCGGACGGTGCAGTTTATCAGTCCCAGTCAATAGTTTAAACATCCCAAACCGTTTAGCTCGCGTTGCAACAGTGGATCGAATTGAATTTGGCCCGCGGGAGCAATGAAACGAGCTTGCGGGAATCTGCTTATGTAGCTGCACCTACACTGTACGGCGTAGCATTTGACTGTTAGGCAACTCGTGCAATACATAGGACGAAGCCAATCTGTCGAATCGGTAGACGCTTCTTTTCCCCATTATAGTCGCTGCTCGTACGAAAACACGAAGCGGGCAAAAGGGCGCTGGGATCGGGAACAACATCTGTTTGTTGGGGCACCGTTGGTTTGGAAGGACGCGGCGATGCAGGGAAACAAGCGCCATAGTGCGCATCTCGCAGCCATCCTGACTACATTTGCATAATGAGGCAGTCCGCGTCGTAAAGGGGAGATTCTTTAATAAATTTGTATGCTTTAAAAATTCATGAGCAACACTCGGCGGTTGTGCCGCCGTTGCGGGAGTGTTAAACGAGGTGTCTTATAAAACAATCTAAAAGGATGAAGGGATTCGGCAGCTGAAATCTGGTGGCCACTCGGGGGGGTCTAGTCGAGAGAAATAGTATTCCTTGGGGATCGGTTATAAAGCAATTCCTTTTATGATAATTTTAGTGGATTTGTGAAGGAAACGTTGCCTGCAGTTTGCACTGGAAAAGCATAGAAAATTGCATCTGAGCAGAGTATTTTGTGAGATTGTTGAATTTTTAATTGCTTTTGTTCATACAATATTTAAATGAAACCACATGATTCCATTCTCATCATGTCATCGGTGTTTATTTATGCTATAGAGCTAATATAGAATACTCACGCAAAAAAAAAATCAGAAATATTAACTTGTCATCCTTTATTTAAAAGCTTAAGAAAATGCTAGAAGAAAACATTGTTTGTTTTGAAAATTGTGTAAGGAGATGTTGATGTGGCGGCAGAATTGTGTATGACGGAACGCACAATTTACGTAACTTAATCAAAATATGGCTACTTCATAATGAACTTTAGCAAATAGTTTGAAAGATGTGTTCCGGAAGAACACAGGACCTACAGAAGAGCAAGTTGAAATCGTAGAGAAGCTTTTAGCCTGACTGAAATCAGCGCTTGTCGCAAGCTTAATCTCGGCAAGAGCAGATGCCACAGGAGGAGAGCACTCCGTGTTTACAGGTTTCCGCGACCATAACGAGTTAGGGCAGGTTTAGCGAATTTGAATAAAATTATAATCAGCCCAGTTTGTTCGCTCCCCCGGAGTGGAGCGCGGCGTTGGTGTTAAAGGGCGACAATTGATAAACAGTGGACCGTGGAATTGGAGCGCAATTTGCATAAACGTAATTACCGCTCTAAAGACGCGTGCCGGGCAAACAAAGTGCGTACCCAGTTGTGGAACTTTTTGTGCGCTCGTGCTGGTGGAATCCCGCTCGTTACCGTTTCAGTCAGCCAGTTTGACGTGATGATGATATCAAGCAGACTCATGACAAGATGGAACGGAAACCAAAGGTTGAGTGAAGCTGGACGAAAGAGCAACGGATGAAGCAAGACACCCGAGGCGGTTCTTGATAATCCACGCATTGCAACAGGTTGGTGAATCATTTGGGAAAGTCTGTAAAATTAGGCCTCAAAATGAGCATCAACTACAAACGCGAGCCTAAAAAAGGTGAACCAGCACTCGGAGCTTTGCTCGATCGCTTGGTGTCGGCATGGCAACGACCTGGAGAGATGACAATCGTAGGACATACTTTGACAAACGGCAACAAACCTGCCAGACGGCCCAGCGTGCTTTCTGCGTGGTGGTGGTTGTGGTGGTGGTTCACGCGCTTTGACCGCTGCCGGCCATCGTTCGGGGTAACGATCGCAAAGGTTTAATTGGTCTTGGCCAGGTGGGTTGACCTTGACATTACCAGAACAGCTGGAATCGAAGGCTGCTTGCGAAGGGCGAACGATGTGATGCGTTTGAGTGCATACAATGTGGAGTGCATTGGGCAGGACGGACTGCCACGCTTGGTTTCAGATATGTAAGTAAAGTTCTTTCTTGTAATACAAAGGTAGTCTACGACGATTGAGTTAAGTTCAACTAACCAGCGAAATTTAATAATTAGGTATAAGAATATAAGAGTGAATAATCACAAGATTTATTAAAAGCATAATGATGAGGAGTTCACTATTGCTGGGTAGAATTGAATTGAAGTATGCTTTCTTTCTACAGTTTTTTGGTTACAATTATTTAATAAAACTATGACTAATATTATTAATATTAGGGTTCAATGGCTCATTAAATTATAAAAAAAATCAGTGCGAAGAGTAATATGAAAAAAAAATCAGATTAATAAGATAATAAATAATGAAGAACTAGTTTGCAAAGCAAATATAGATTTTCACAGTACGATATGCGCTTGTCTCAGAAAAAAGGCCATCCATCCAAGTACCTTCGGTAGCACTTTTTCCAGTCGCTTACTCGAGCAAGGCAGCTTAACACATTTGTCGCCGTCCACCTTTCACCTAATTGTGGCGTATTAATCGTGTCCTTCCGATTGCTTGATACAGTCTCCAGTCTACGCCCGCGCGGGCCCAAACTGTGCAACAATCAATCATGTCGACGGAATATCTTTCCAGTGGTGTCATGGCGCCGGTTGTGCACGATGTGTGGCGGGCGTTACCTGATGCGAAAACCATCAGGGAGCCACCATTTGTTTCGTGCGCTGAGTTCATTTTTCGTACCCGTGCCTGATTTTTTGTTGATTTTATCAAGATGTCCTGTATATTTGGGCCCGGTTGGGCTCGGGGTGCCGTGTTCGAGTTTCTCTTGCCATCGTCGTTGGCGTTTGGGGTTTGTTGTCGCTCATCAGCAGGACGTTGGGAGGGCGAGATTTCACCAGAAGGGCACGATTTAGTAGGATGTCACTTAATCGCTGCAGTCTGTTATTTTTCTGAGTCACACCTTGTGTTCCGGGCGTTGCTTTGGCTACTTTTTGTTTTTGGCAGAAGAAACTAGCACAACGATCTCGTTCAGAACAGGTTCAACGGTAAAGGCAACACAAGCTGGGATCGTTGGTTAATCGCATCAGGTGACATGCAGCTAACCTCCTAGTGATGGTCGTCACTCTTGCGTGGAACGTGGTTTCAGCTGTTATGGGTTCCTTATATCAGGCTGGGGGCAGTCTGCCCCCACCAGAGATTTCTCCCGATACCTCCAGGGGACGTGATGTGCAAAGTCTTGTGACAAATGACACCGTATGTACGAGCTAGTCATTAAGTTTCGTTCAAGCTGATCGAACGGTACGACCGAGCTCTAATCGATTGCTTTTTGGTACTGTTTGAGTTCCAGGATGGATGGCAGGAATTTGCGGGCCTCTTGTGTTTACGAGCTCGTTTTCGGTTATGTAAAGCTAACAGTCGCTTCAGAAAGTAATGGTCTACCTAGCCGTGTTGCAACGTGCTTCCAGGTAGTTGGCAAGAATTCCACAAAATGAAAGAACAAACTATCGAATTATCCTGTTCTTGGTAGGGTAAGAACCGCTTTCCTGCTTTGATGCCTGTGCCAAAAAGCAAATCTTTGCACCTGGACGAAAAGTTGCATCCCAACAGCAGCAGACGACGGATAATGAACTCAATTTACAATCTGGTCAAGCACTTGGGCAGGTGTAGAGTGCTCTCCGGTTGAATGCTGCAACATCGAGCAGTAGCGCCAGCATCAATTTAGCACGTCCGCACTTGCAGCATTTGTTTAGCGTTGCTGTCGGTATCAACTAGCAAGCGTAATAAATAAAGATAAAATGGGGCTTGTTTCCAAATGTCGCTGCAAATGCCCTTAAATCTGTCCCTTGTTATCGTCAGTGCCATTCGAATAAAGTACGCGGGCATATTTCGGACACCATCACCCAGCCTTACGAGTTCTATGTTTTCAGTGCGTACTGGACGGGGTCCGGTCTCGTGCGCTCACGTAAGAGTTTTCCAATAAATTTAACCCTAATCTCTTTTCGGGCACAGTTTCTGACTATTTGGAAATGCAGTTTAATTGCTAATTTCAATTCTTCGCCCTTTACCTTTGCTTTATCGGCTCCAGCTGTACTTTCATTTTCTCCTGCAGAATTCACTGTTTGCGACGATTACTGCACGTGGCTCCCGTTTGCTTAAGTTAATGAAAATAAAGGAATGCGAAAAGATAGAGAGAGAGAGAAAGAGAGAGAGAAGAGAGAAAGAGAGAGAGAGAGAGAGCGAGAGAGAGAGAGAGAGAGAGAGAGAGAGCGAGAGAAAGAGTGAAACAAAGGTCGCAAACAGATAAGCACCGTTGCATGGAACCACCATTGTCATCGCCGTTTGGACAATGGTGGTTAGACGCTGTCGTATTGTTTGCTGAATTAAATTAATTCGTCCAATCTCTTATTGCACTGTTTCGGTACCATCGAGTTCACGCTCTGGATCGGTGTCTGAAAAAATCTGAACGTATGAATGGTGTTGGATTGGGAGCTTTTATTCGAAAGCAAATACTAGCCAAACCTAAAAGTAAGATTGCTATAAGTGCGACGAGGTTTTCCACCACACGTCACTGTATCGGCAACGATGCTACGGCGGGTGTGTGTTTGAGTGTGTGTGAGTGGAGAGCGAGTTGAGGTGGATTCTGTTTCTTGGAGCGTGTTTGCCCAACTAGTGTTGACTGAACGTTTATTGGTTGATTCTCACGTTTAGCTAGTGGCAAATGGGAAAAATCCATCCACGGTCGAATGACCAAATCGAACCGAAATTCCGCCAGAATCGCTTTCATCCGGCGGTGGGCCACGGAAAAAATGTCACTCGAAGGGCGCCAGGAGTAGGTGTAATCGAATTTTGCTCCCCGTTTGCTACATCCCTCTTGAGGTTAAGCTCGCAGGACCTGACTCGTACACGTATCGCAAACCAAGCCGTCCCACATAAAGGCACTGCGTGGACCGTGTCTCCAAACCCTTTGCCAAACTATGACTGTGGATTGAGATGCTGTGGATTGGTTTTTATCGTCATCGTTCGCTGATCGATGCTGGCACACTGATGAAACTGAACGGAAGAATCGAAAATACAAAGTAACATAAAAGAGGTAAGTAGAAGACGAACGAAAAAAAAACCGACCAAACATTGGTTCTCGAGAAAATCCCCACGGGGCAAAGCTGTGATGGCATAGAAGCTGGTTGATTAAATCATCTCAAACAACGCGTTACGATCCACGGTCGAGATCGCGGTGGTGCGGCCAATAAGACAAGCAGAGGAGAGTGAAATTTTCATAATTTTTCAATCAGCCCGAAAGCTTCACCCCTGCCACGCTTCCTACGCGCCATCGGAGCCAGTGGTGAAAGCTTTCCGCTCACACTCGAGGTAATCATTTAGCGGGGCCTCCGCTCGCCCAGCGGAAGGTTAGATCGTTAGGATGTGAATTATCTGCTGCCGGGTGTTTGCATCAATTGCCGAGAACGCCCCGACGACAACGCCATCGCCCGCGTCCTGAAAAGGGAAAACAGGGTCTAGCATCTCCATCGCCCGGGAGATGCAGTAATTACGCGCCATTTTTCACAGTAGACGACGCAGCGTCACTTGCCGATCGAGGTGGTGGTGACGTAAAGGAAATTGCTCACGGTGTGCTCATCCATGCGACGAGCGATTTTTTTGTCCTTTTCTATCCGTTTTTTTCCCTCCAGCCACTCATTCTCTTTCAACTACGGCTTATAAGCCCCTGCTGCCCGCTGAAACGTATACGTCGGATGCTGCCACTGGTGCTACTGCTGCTGCTACTGCTACTGGTATCCATTACCTAAATGCCTTTCCAATGTTTTTTGCTCTTTTTCCCGTGCTCGGAATAATTTGTTTTAAATTGATGCACTTAAAAATGCATTGCACCGCTTCGAGAGGGTGCATCGCACCGGTAGCCAAGCCCACCGGCGGCAGGATCGGCGCTCTTGCTCTGCCTGCAAAGCTGGCGAATGTTGGCTGGGTGGAGATGATCGAAACAAAAGTACCTTCTTTGCGATGAGCAAACAAGAGTTTTTTGTGTTATTTTCGCTTCTTGCTATGGCTTATCGTGCTTTATCTCGCATGAAGAACGTTGAACATGCACCTGGTCGATATGCATTCGACGGGGGCAAGACGAAGACATTCTCAGCCTTGGGTTGAGAAATGGAGTGACAACAAATAA
The DNA here is from genome assembly GCF_017562075.2 of Anopheles merus. Taxonomy (NCBI): domain Eukaryota; kingdom Metazoa; phylum Arthropoda; class Insecta; order Diptera; family Culicidae; genus Anopheles; species Anopheles merus. Next base: position 53,490,362 of record NC_054082.1, read on the forward strand.
GGTCTGCTACATAATTACAATAATTAATTCGTGCGCGGCAGTGTCTGAATGTTGGCGAAGATATTGTTTCCCAGCCATACTCGAGTGAGTGTCTACTAATCCTAATTGATGCTGCAAATGGCTTAATGCGTTTAATGAATTCTCTATTAATCCGTCGGTCTGAAGATGGTCTAGAGAGCCACTTCCGGGGGTGGCAGTGTGTTTGTTTCGAATATTGTTCGCTTGAAGAGAAATAGCCATCTAGAAATAAGATCCTTTTGAGCAGTTGAACCCTTGAGGAATTAAAAAATAATAATTTAATATCATATAGTTTTTAGAATCTCTAGTGTTGTATCGCTTTATATAAAAAGAGACAAATTAATTTGTTTGCAATTATATTTATGTTTGGTTTAACCTTTAAATCCTCGCATCGGCTCATACACTTTCTTATCCCTGGAACCGCAACATGAACTCAATACATACAATGTCACTGATAAATGGCAATTGGATGGAAAATAAATAGGTTCTATTTATATTTGACGCGTTCTGTTTGCCATCAAACATTAATTGCTTCTATTAGTACAACACGTACAGTTTGACACCTTTGCTTGGTTTTTTTAATCACATGATACGCTTTAATTGCATAGTTTATGTGTTCCAAGTATTGCAGAGCACGATCAATAAAAACAAATGCCCCATTTCAACAGCCTGAGTGGGAGTAACGATTTAGAAATTAAAATTTTATGACAATGTTTGGATGGTGGTGCAAAATATGTCGAAAAAAGAAAAACGCACATATTGTGGTTTAGTAGACGCAACAGGTGAAATATTTGTCCTATACCATAGTGCAAGCCTTCATAGTGGGAAGGTAATAGAGTATCTACCCCCCGTCTCGTTATACATGCTTGGATCGATAAATAAACAATAACAATTTATTAAAACCTACCAGACCGCCACCGATCATCGGGCCTTCTCCTGGTAGAAAGCTGCAGAGAAGCCGCCTGCCTTCGATATGCCCTGGCGTCAATGCTGCCGATGTTGGTGCGGCTGTCACAGTGGTCTGTACGTTACACAAAGGCCAGAAGTGCACCATGGTGCAGGGAAAAGAACGGTAAGATATGAAATAATGCGATGTAGCGAACGCATCTTCACTTTTTATCATCCACCGGACGGGTGGCAAGGCGGTTGTTTGCGCACCTTGTTGAAGAGTCATGTTGGAGCATTGCTGTGACGCACAAAAAACACACACACACACACACACACACACACACACACACACACACACACACACACACACACACACACACACACACACACACACACACACACACACACACACACACACACATGTATGCGAATCTAAAGACCCGCGGGCAATGCGTGTCGTTGGGGATGGCGATCGATGCCATGCGGTGCAAAACCATGTTTAACTCGCTTTTTTGCTGTTCTATCTACATTTCGCCTCGAATCCCTTTTCTACCCTTTTTACCCTTCGCTTTTAATGCTTCCCGTTGTTGTGGTGCACAACCATACCCTCGGTCGTACTTGCGTATTGCACGCCCCATCCTAGATGAATCTCGCATCTCGAACAAGGACGGTCGGGATCGATAGTCCGATGGCCGCAGGGAAGACTGCAACGAAGAAGAAAGCGGACAAAAGCACTCTGAGACGATCCGACACACGCACGCACAAACACTCGTCGATCTATCCGGATTCGGCAAGGCTAAGGTTGGCAGCGGATGGTCCAGGTCCCCGGTATTCTTTTGTACCTCTTTTCGCTATCGATTATTGCAGTTCGTCGGAATCAATTTGTAGCCGGTTTGCTAGTTTGCCTTTTTTTGTGCAATTGCCCTTCCAACCCTTCCGATCCGTTTGGCCGGGTTCCAAGCACGCTGCACAAGCCCCGAACCTGGCGGTGGTGTAGAGTAAGAATAGAGAACCGTACCGGGCGGTACCGCAGAGACCGGGAGCCTTGCTAGCCGACGGTACGATTGGAGCAGCGGCGAAGCGCAGTGATGTCAAAACTGAAAGTGAGCCGAAGGAGTAGCAGGGCCAGTGTGGCCGGTTATTGCTGGGGTTAAAGAACGCATCAGTTTCAGCTTCGATGACGATAATGATGATGGGGAAGTATTCCGCTCGCTTTCAATCCCAGTGGTGTAGAAAAGATGCATCGAAGTACGGGAGGAGTACCAGTACGGGAGGAGGGGTAGAGGGCCTGTGCCCGGTGGCGAGGGTTCAATTGCATTTTCAAGTGTCGATTAGGATAGGTGGAATTGCATTGAAGTACCGTTAAGCAAGAGCTGCACCGGGGAGCGCTTAAGTGTGTGCCGTTTACGTCCCTTTGCTTTCCGATTAACACATCAAGCAGTGATCAGACTGGCAGAACTGGTATTGTCCTGGATGTTAGGATGTTCAAGTGTGGTAAAAGTAAAATCAACACCTCAAACTGCAGAAGAAATGATGATGCGATGATGAGCAAGCTAGATGTCTGTCTTTTAAAGCTGGATTTTTTTTAAATTTAAGTATCAATATAGTGCTCTTGCCTTTGCTCAGGGTTTTTACATTTATTGCGTAGCATAGTTTATGGATGGTTCCTAATACTGTTTAAAGCACAATACTTAATTGAGTTTAAAGCTTATGTTTATGTTAAACAATAAATTTGTTTGTTTGCATATATGTTTCTATTAAGCCTAGAAACCTGGAAAAGGCAACAGCGGCGGAATAACCCAGCCTGCTTTAAAAGAATTTTACTAATGTCCTTTCAGCCCGTAATGAGTAAATGAATCATGCAATTGAATATTCCATAGGATTGTTTCACTGATTATTTGCTCGGTAGGTGTCATGGTGGGTATCTTACTTCGTTATTTATAAATGCACAAACGGTATGATTAAACGTAAAAATAAATGTATGCACAAATGGTTTGTAGCAACAGAACCAAAAAAATCTTCATTCTCACAGATTCCTGGAAACAAATAAATATTACTCACACACCGATACACGGAACGCCGTGGTCGAAACACGAGGGAAACAAATAAATTTATGACCGCAATTAGTGTAAACATTGTTTGGCTCTGCTGGCCATCGCACTGGATGAGATCGGTGGGGAGAGGGAACGATGCGTGATGCCCCGTTGCAAGCACACTTGTGCACCGGCAGTACGATGCCAACCATTGCGATGGTCGTACACGGTAGCACCCGTGGTGACTGCGTGTGCCTTGTGAACACGATGTTTGCCACTTCGTTAAGGGTTTTGCAATCGGCCACCTCAACAGCGAGTGTAAACGCAAGTGAGATCCGCATTTGGTCAGCTTCAGGACACACGTACATGCACGTACTTGCAGGTTGCTTTGTAGGGACGTTCGTTGAAGTCTCAGGACGCACTGAAGTAGAGCGTGCTGCTTGTCCCCGTTCTAGCTCTAGCCAGAACGTTAACATTGTGATCCTGTAGCTCCATCCGACCAACGACTTCTCTGTGTTGCGCTTTACATGGGATACCACTTTTTCCTGGGCCCGCATTCGTCACCATCCTTCAGGGAACAATTTGGAGTGCTATGGACGAGCGGAAGCCTTCCCTCGGCCTAGAACCGTTGACGGTAGCGTAATAGCGAATAATAAACGTTCATTTACTTATCATAAACTTTATTAACAATGTTAATCAATATTTTATAAACACAATTACATGCGCGATGAGTGCGAGGCATTGGCATCGGTTTTGTCGCCGTAACGATGCGCTCCTGGTAGCATTGGCATCGTGTCGACAATTCCCTCGGTCGGCTTCACCAATGGGTAAAGTGTTTGCATCGGTTGCCATGTTGCCACTGTTCCTATTCATGATCGCTAGGTGGACCATGCTGGAAGCATTGGAAAGGTAGAACCATTTTTAGCCTAGTGTGCCGGTCGGGATGGGAACTCTGTTCCGACGACAGCAAAAATAATAGGCGAGGTAATTGGTTTTCGGAGCCACGTAAAACTAATTTCGGTAAATCAATAGGCCTGCAGACGGGCGTGTGGTCTCGTAAGGATGATTGATTTTCGGGCTCGTTAAGAGGCCTGCTTTTCGGTCGGTTGGTTCTTCGCAGCGGCGGTTGATTGTAAGTCGTAAGGTGTACACACGATCGAGAGCGTTGATGCCTCTAACTGCATTATTTACTTACGATGTATCTTTTCAGTCCGGGGGATGAAGTCTGGGCTGCTGGCTGTTGGTTAGGTTCAAGTTTATGAAGCAGTAAATTGGAAAAAGGGTCGTGTGTGGAATCGGCACCATTGCGAAGGTATGAATGGGTTTGCTGATATTCACGCATGTTTGTTCACTGTTGAAGTGAAACAGAGCATTTGATAGGTATCATTGTACGTGTGGGAACTTCAAAATATACATTTCTACGGTTTATATGCTTGAAGAAAATAATTGTTGCAACAAAGTAAAAAAATTCAATTTGAGAATTCTTAAACAAATCGTGGGGCATGTTAAAGTGGGAGTAATGGATTAGTTTTGATTTAGCAATTCAAACTTGATGCTTCCAATCGACCATTAATCATTAGAATCATGTTGTCTTAAGTAATATGGGCTGGTAATAATAATAAGGTAATAAGTAATATGGTCATAACTAAAAGTAATGTGGACGATTGAATAAATGTAAGAGGTAATCTTCAAAAATACGCAACTTTTGCAAGAAAAAATATGGATATCTTCCAGCGTTATGATTTGTAGAAAATTGCACCGGGTGTGAAAATGGGAGGAAAACTGTGATATTTGGGAATAGGAGAAATAATGTGTAGTAATGTTGAACTTTCACTTTGCTAATTTGTATTCATTTGTCCTTTTGGGTTCATTTTCACATGCTATAATTCACTTGCCTGTACCCATTTGTTGGCTTGGCTTTCCGTGACTTTTTGATTTCCCCCAATAGCAGCATAGTCAGTCGTAAGTATGGCGGTACGATTCATTCGGAGCTTGAACCCATAACGGGCATGTTGCAGTACCACGAGCCCGGCTGGATAATTCATTATATAACTATAACATTCTAAAACTCTCTTATAAGGAATAGCACTAACATTCCTTGGCAAAATGCAGGCCATTAATGTAGGTAAATCAGATGCAGGCAAATAAATATAACGCTAAGACTGGTCGCTATCGTGACATGCAAGCGCAATGATCCTCAGTGTTCCCGCTTTATTGCTCTAGTCGGGATGTAGTGTGGCTTTGATCTATTCAGCATAGGGTGGTTGTCGCAATAAACGGTAAAATCGAATTGATAATCCGAATATCCACTTCGACACGTCGACATGCGAACTCTCGCCTAGGAGAATGCTTTTCTCCTACGCACCAGCTCGACCAATCATAGGCCGACACGTTATCTTTCGGCACGTGGCAACGGGAGAGTGCGCTATCCTGGTTCCTGCGAGAAGCTTTAATAAAGCGATCGATAGGCGGATCGATCGCGCTCTTATCATATCTCAACGCAAACGGAGATCGCCGTAGGTATATTACGAATATATACGATATATACGAATAAACTTTATCTGTAAAAAACTTCGCGTACAACTTCTTTTACCTAAAGCAATACGAGTTTGTGCATCAACATAGGGTAATCTGCTTTGCGCTCTGTTCCTGGGATTACGATATTGACCATCCGGTAGTTGTTGTGCTAAAGAAGAAGGAGGGGAAGGAGTGATATAACTATTGTCATAACGAAATTTATTATTACGTAAAAATATATATTTCTTGCATAATTTAATTTAAAAATCACGTAAAACGTGTCGAAATTATAAACAACTAACAAACTTGTCTCGTGGTACAGCCGTCAGCTCGTACGATTTGACAACATGCCCGCCATGGGTTCAAACCCCGAATGGACCTCGCCCCCATACGTAGGACTAACTATCTTGCTATTGGCAATCAATAAGTCACTGAAGCCTACTAGTGGTCCAGGCATGCCTTAACCGACAACGGTCGTTGAGCCAGAGAAGAGAAGAGAGAGAGCTAGAAACAGTGTACAAAGGTTAATTATTATTTTAATAAATCGGTTAGCTATTTGATCTAGCCTGATTAAAAAAAAACGTTGCATAGACTGATTACGTTCGATACATTGTATTTAGCATACTAGTAAGTGATAAGCTTGTTCGAAATGAAAGTGTCATGTGCAACATCTGGAACGTTGTGGTTTGAGGTTAAACAGCTGTGCCATTTCTTCACTCATTTTCCATCATTTTGTCTATTATTTTTATATCAATAATTAATACCCAGCCCTGGAACCCGGATTCTACTGCGAGAAAAATGAAAATTTTAATTACTTTCAACACTGTTTCCATAGTGGAAGTGTCTACTTGGGCGAACTGATTTCTCCGTTCTCGGTTGGTTTGCCGTGTCGACCGCTGCCAGGATCTTGTTGCAGTAGTAAAAAACCGATGCCAATCAACGGTACCGAGTGATGAAATTAATTTAGCGGAACTGTATCTGCTTAAACAGTGCTCTCAGTTTGCTAATTAATTCCCATGGTCCTGTCACGGTCCTGTCAATCTAGCAGCAGCAGGTAGAGGCAAAGAAGAGGAGGGAAGCACAGCTAGCAACTTGCTGCACTGGCTAAAGTGCAGAGGGGTTGTTCGGGTGGCGACATCGCTTCCAAAGGATGCCCAATTTCAGACGAATCATTTTGTCGGCAAAGCGCACCATGCGGTAAGCAAACGAGCTTAAGAAGCTTTGCGAACCGAGAGATGACAGTTGGATTTTGCAAAATGGCTTGCCAATTGCGATGGACGTTGAGAATTGCTTTAATTGCTCCGACAGCGAATTGGCTGGTGATAAACGAGCAGTTCGCTTTAATGCAGTCCCGTTAGCGGGGAGGTGCTCAAGGAGCGCGACTGCAAGTAAGCACTTCGCACTTTCCAAGGGCGATTAAAGTGTAAGCTCGAGTCAGCCAAAGTGTCGTGCTTGTCCGCTATAATCAAGATCTTTAAAGGTGGTACTCAAATCAGCGAAATTATTTGGTACACGCGATGGAAGGAATTGGTATTGATAAATACGTACTAAAAAGCTACAGAGGGTATGAGATAATCTGTCATTCGTTTCATTGTTCGTGCCGTTTTTCCACTTAGCATAATACTTCCAGTGTAGGTTGATTCAAACTTCGAAGCCTATCGTTTGCTTTTTTTCTCAACAGAATGGCTATATCATGCACAGCAAAGATGGCTATTGTCATCGAAATAATGAGGCAAAACCGTGTCTAACGCGTTAGCCATAAGCAGTGCCCAGAAATCAGTCATCCACGGCGAGACATCTCGTATTCATTTACATCAAATCAGAAGAGCATTCACTGCTGTGGTGGTGCTGCTGCTGTGTATCCCATTGTTGGCACTAGGCAAACAGCTCGTTAGAGAGAATCGGCGGTTGGGTTTTCAGCTTTTCCTTCGCTAGCCGCTTTCCCACCACACAGTCATCCGATTTTTTATGTAGTTAAACAGTCAAACGAAGCACCAAAAACAAAAGCAACCAAAGGAAGAAAGGAAAAAATCGGCAACACAAACAAACACAAGGCAGGCAACAGCCAACGGGCGAGCCAACTTTATCCTCATCAAAGTGAATAACGTGAGCGAGCGAGTCGAGCGGGCAGGACGCATCCACGGGTGAAAGGGCTAGCACGATGGTTGCAAAAGGAAGCCAAAACGAAAAGGATAACAATTTAAGGATGCCAGCAATCCTTCTGCACACAGAATTGCATCCCCCTGGCGCGGCGACAATTTAATCCAGTAGCAAACAAACAGACGCCGTCGAGAACCATGACGTGGAAAACTGCTTTGGAATGGAAAAATCATAACGAGCGGTCACACTGGTCGTTTGCTGCAAGCAGCCACTTCCCGCAGCATGGCACGGAAAGGCAAGGCCTGGTGGTAGGAAGGGCTAGGCGGTAAAGTGAAAGTGGAAACCGAAAAGCCCCACAAGGAAAACTGTCACTCGTACTGGCAAAGCGACTCGTCCCGGGAGGATTCCGGTACGACGAGGAACGTTCCCGAGGCGCCACCGTCTTTGATGATGCAGTGTAGAAGTGTGCATGTGGGTGTATGCACACTGTTGCTCGAGTGTTTGGTTTGTTTGTCTCTCGGAGACGTTCGCACTGTTTACAGTGGCACTTTTTACAAGCATCACCCAGAGCGCCCACTTCTCTGTACTAACAGACCCCTTGCACCTTCGGGCTCTCGGCAGAAACTGCATCCCATCCAGTGCATTGGGATTTTGAAGTTTTCCTGTTTCTTTTTGACTTCAGTTTGATCGCATCGCATTTGCTCGGTCTCCTTACGGCCATTGTTTTTCGCTCATTGTCTCGAGTGGAAAACTAATAATAATTTCACTTAAATGGAAGCACCGGACGATGTCGGTCGCCCTTTTTTCGCTCACCATCTTCGCCGTGCTGCAGAAACTCGGCCCAGGGATAGCATGCTGCTGCGTTCTCTCGTAAGGCAATTTGCCTGCTGCAAACCGGAAACGAGCCGTGAAGCATCTGAGGCCGCTGCAATGGTATTGGTGGCCAGATCTTTCGAAGGATTTCCTCTGCAGCATCCCGATTGCTGCACTACGGCGGAGAGGGTAAAATCCCTCCAGATTATTAAAAAAGGCACCGCTCGTGAACTTTGGTGTTGCGGGATTCCTGTATGAAATTACGTACACACGGCACCCTCGCCGACACTGATAGCGTTGATCGCGGTGTTGCGTTCTTCTACGCTTGCCATAGCCCTCGAGTATAGCCGCTATTATGTGAGAGTATTTGCTTTTTGCTGTTGCTTAGCGCTGGGGACTTTTTCGCCGTGGCCACGGTTTCGCACCAGACATTTATTTACGAACCGGTTAGAGAGCTGTTGTGCCCTCAGTTTGCTTCTCACAATTTCACAACTTCCGGTGAGGATGAAGCGGTGAAAGTGTGGTACGGACAGGATGTGAAACTGTTTGGCTGTAGCGGGCTGCTGTAGAAAAAGTCTAAATGCAAAAAGGCGTATTGCTGGGCGAGCTGCAAATGGACGAGGATGTTTCAGATTTTGCCTGTTTGACCTTACCAGTAGATTTGTTCGCCTTTTTAATTTTGTGCGGTGCAGCAATCATTCCAGCAACACAAAGGTAAGGTAAAAGATGAAAAAGTATTGTATGTTACATTTATTCGCTTTATATATTCATTTCCTGGTATGTTGTATTGTTCACGGTGGATAAAGCATTTAATTTATGGTTGTTACAGCAACGACGACAAAATCTTGAGTAAATAGCTATAGCCACTAGTAAATAAGTTATAGAATAATGAAAAAACAACAGCTCCAGCATCATTAACATAAATAATAATATAAACAGGGACGTTTCTGTGGTACAGTTATTAACTTGCATGATTTAACATCATGTCCGCCATGAGTTTCAGCCCCGTGGACTGTGCCCCCTATACTTCTATCCTGACAAAATGTTGTTCCACATCGATATGACATTTCATTTCCATCACAAAAATTTGTAATTTCTACAGCATGAATTTCAACACTACTCAAGCTGGATTGAGTTTGACAGTTTTTTGTTATGTGTAGAAAATCATGTGTTGAAACTAAAATTTCGTTTTGAAACAAATAAACCATTTGACAGCTGTTGAAAAACATATTGGATGTGGTGAATAACAATGTTTACATTCGAAACTGAGTTGGAAAACCATGTAATAATTTATAATTTCTTCAGCATAAGTTTCAACACTTCAACGGTCAACTGGATATGAGGTCCGGCTTCAAATTACTGTGAAAAAACGATGGAAGAGACCGTTGAACTGTTGAAAATCATGCTGAAGAAATAAAAAAACATTATGATGCCAATGAAATATCAGATTTATGAGGAATATCATTTTGCAGGCGATAAAAAACAATTTTTTAATTCAAAAGTGACTTAGAAAAAACAGGGCCGCCTCCAAGATGTGATTCAACAGCTGTCAAATGGTGTATTTGCTTCAAAAGAAAATTAAAATTTTTAAAACATGATTGTCAACACATCAGAAATAACTGTGAAACTCTATCCTGCTTGAGACGTGTTGAAAACCATGGTGCAGAAATTAAAAATTATGAGGATGAATATGAAAAATCACATTGATGTCGATTAACATGTTGCACGCGTTAATTAACAATGTTTGCATTAGAAACTGGCTTGAAAAACCCTGTATAATTTTTTATTTCTTCAGCATGATTTTCAATACTATTCCCCGATTAATTTTTAATTTCTTCAGCATAAGTTTCAACGCTGATGAGTTCCGGCTTCAAATTCCGGTAAACCAACGATGGAAACAGACCGTTGAAGTGTTGAAAATCATACTCAAGAAATTAAAAATTATTATGCTGGGAATTAAATATCACAGTAATGTGAAATAACATTTTGCTGGCGGTGAAACACTATGTTTAAATTCAAAAGTGACTTAGAAAACCCTGTATTCACCGCCTCCAAGATGTTTTTAAAAGCTGTCAATAACTTGTGTTTGGTCCAAAAGAAAAATATTTTTTTACACATGATTTTAGTGACGATTAGTGATACAGGCAGGTTTTGACGAACAACATCGCAGAAAGAAGAAGAAAAAGTGTTAAATGTAGGCTTATACCGATTACGGTTGTTGGGCCAACTACAAAGAATAAGACGAATGTGTTATAAAGTTTGTCCATACGAGATTTGACCTTATCACGGAACTCTAGGCTGGCATTTTAATGGTTTATGGTGTTATTACATACCTATTTTCAGAATTTTCATTTCATTCACAGGTTGGATGTGTAAAATCAAGTAAAGTTGTCTTATGTTTCATCTATAAATTGTGAAATTTGATTATCCCATTAGAACAGTTTTTAAGGCACTATAATTTATTTAAACTACTCTTGTATGAAAAATTCTAAATTCAAATTGGTTATATAATTACAGTTTTCCTCAAGTTACGCAAACAATGCGTTCTGGGGACATTTGCGTATCTCTGGATTTCGCGTAAGTCAAATATTCAGCCAAATTGTTGTTGATAAATGGTGATTTTTGATAAAATGAGCTTTAATGCACTAAATTACATATTGAATACAAATCGTATATCAGATTTGATTAATTCTGCTTTGATCTATTTCAGACTTGCAACAATAATTCAATTTATTTTGATTTTAACAGTTGATGGAGAAAATTTTACATATGAACTGTCAACACTAAACTTTCGCGTAACTCGAGTGTCGTGTAGCTCGGGGAAAGCTTGCTAGCATTGAGAGGATTACATCTCATCTGATTACATAGATCAGGTAAATAATGCAGATCCATCACAAAAAATATTCATCTAGGCGGAATTTCTTCATTAAATAGTGTAGGTTTTGTTATTAATTGTTCATTTTTTTATCAAAGCAAAGTGACATTATTTTTTGAAATTAGTTGACCCTGAAGGATTGTCTTTTGCGCTTAGGGCGACAATGTTTGTTGTGAACAGTTCCGCGGTACTGGTAGTTTAGGAGAGTTCGAATTATGTATGAGGTTCGAGAGATTCGAGAACGTACCAAGGTGGTTGCCGGGAAATCTACAAGTTAATTGCGATAAATATGAAATGGTGATCAATAGAAAGCAAGTATAAATTGTGCTGACGATCACGCAAACGGTTTCTTTTGGAATGAATACATACAATCAATGTAGTCAGTCTGGATGGGGATTGAATGTCTCTTGCAGGAAGTAACGCATCAGCCCCAAAGTCCTCTAAAAATGAATCAAACTCGTTTAAAAAATTTGCCTCAAATAAACTACGTTATTTGTACTAATAACAACTGCTCGTTATTGGCTACTATCATAAACAAATAATCAGATCTTGTAGGTTACAGGTGACAACATCGCTCGAACAGGTGTAGGATGAACACCTCGCATTTTGCTTGGAGCAAATGAATCGTAAATATTGACACCTGCACGCATCACACAATTCCACCGAAACCGCGGACGAATTTTTCCAATTTCACAGTTCGTTGAAGCTTTTTTGCGGTCCCACTCCTCGGCTCCGTCGATAGCTGGGAGAAGCTGTAGCTGTGCGTTCGAGCAACGTAATGAAACTGTTGCCTCGTAAGCTGCGTGGTAGTTCAATTAAAAGTTTTGATTACTAGTACGCATCGACGCACGTGAAGGAAACCGTTTCTCGTCTTTGAAGGTACGTGGTGTAGAATAGAGAAGAACGCAAATTCTAGCACACATCAAGAGCCGTGCTGGTGGTGGGGCTATGCTAATGGCAACGTCCTGGAATGTGCGCGCGATTCCATTAGATGTATCGATAGAGCATCTGCCGCCGGCAAGTGGATGGCAATAAATGAATACCTAAAGGCAATGTGGAGAGGAAGGTCAAGCTCCACGTCCTTTCCTCTGGACGCATGGTCGAACGACAGCACAATTGCTGTAAGTGGTGTAATTAAAGTCGTTTTACAACACCTTTTGATACACGTCCATTAAGAAGCTCAGTGTTTAGTGTCGTCGGTTCGTTGTCGAACGCAGTCTGGTGGTGGGATGGACCCACGTCGATCGCTTTATTGAGGATCAATAAAAAATTATCGGTAGAAATTATGTAGTGCTTTTTTGCTGCTCTTTTGTTGTTAGGATGTGCAGATTGCGCGAGATCCCCTAGGAGGGTAGCGTTGATAGGACGCCGGAGTCCGCGAACCGTCCGTTAATGCACGCCAACCCTACGGTGCGGGCCCTCTCAATCAGCCTAATGATAATCGTAATTCCAGCTTTTAGCGAACAACGGTCACCAAGGTGGCTTATACATTGTGGAGCTTCTACATCGGGTGGAAGCTAGGGTAAACAACGAGCTCCCGATTGCATCAGACCTATGCGCTCGAGGACGTCCGACAACCTTGAGCTATCTGGCCAGCCGAGACGCATCAAGCGGCGGCAACGGATAGCCCGGAGAATAGTATCGCGACTATGTCTTCTTTTCGTCGATGCCGAGACAATAACGAAGAGTCAACAGAGTGCCTTGGGTTGGATGGCTTCTACCACACCGCTCACGATGTAAACTGTGCGGAGAAAGATAGAAAGAAAGCGTTAAAGCAATTCTTAGACTGTTCGTGCACAGGGCAGCGTCGTGCAATCCGGTTCTGGGGAGGTGGTATTCGGCAAGGAATGCAATCGGAAAGCACACGCACGTGCAAAGGGAAAAATTGCCAGTTATAAACTTTATTGCCCATAATCACGTTAATAAATTTGAGTCTTTGGAACGGTCGAAAGGCCCAGTGTGTGCTGGAACCGTCTTCGCTTCTCGGCAGGGCGTGGTAGCAAATTTTTACATTAAGTAAGCTTGGAAGACCTTAAGATGCCATTCCGGCAAACAGTGTTCCGGGCTGATCAACGAAGTAATATTCGGGTTGTTCGACACGAAATCGAAAACAAATCTTTTTCCTTACATTCTGCCTCAGGATCCGTCACCCAGGCGGGCGACCCAAATTCTGCACCACTACATTACACCAGCCTTACACGCACTTTCGTGGGTCGAGTGTCCGATGAAAGCTAACGGTAAAAAGCGCATTTGTTGTTGTGATCCTGTATGGTGCCCGAATGTGCAAGCCACCAGGGTCTCCCACGAGGATGGGCGAGAATGCTTTCACCTTCCGTCGTTCGATACTACCGCGATGACCCAGTAATACTTGCCGTTATGAAAACGTAGGACAGGCGGTGAGGTGAGGTGGACGAAATCTGAATTATCATTTTGATGGGCGAAACGGTTGGCTTGGTGGCGGTTGATGTTAAACCGGATCGTAAACCCAATTCTTTGTGACGATTGCTGTTGTTGAACGCTGTGCGTAGTACGCTCATGGATAGGTGCGAAATTCCCGAAACCAAAAACTGGAACTGACCTGACGTATCACTAACTGTCGTCTGTTTTGCCAGTCAAGATTGGCTCGCTAGATAGATCATTGTCTACGAATCTAGATGTTAGTGATGGAAGAGAAAGCAAAAGTTGCCACCGGTGGTTTTAATCCGCTTGGAATGACCTTCCTTGTGCAGCTCTGTCGGTAGATCGTGGTTCCGAAGGAGGTTACGCGCAAAAAAATGAGGTTGGGACTCGGGACACGTTCCGGTTCGGCATGTCGGGCGCGTAGGAGAAAGTAAGTTCTCGATGGCTTCTTTTTGTTTTGTTTTCGCTAAAGACCGAATAAGCCGAACCTGTTAAGCTATGCTAATTCAATAAACGATCGTCAATTTGTACGAAGCTGCGAAGGAATTTTGTTTACTGTGGTTAATAGGGACGGCAAACAGACTGGCAAAGTTGTGATTGAGGGAGACGTCTATCTCATTCAGCTGGTGGCAAACGTTGAATAGGTACTATGAAAAAATACAATAGTGCTTTTGTGTCGCTTTGATTAACTTGAAGTGTACAATCAATTCTGAATGAGCGTTAGTTGATTGATTTATGATGGCTGTTAAATGTTATTATTAGACGATTAATTTCTCCAACCGAGGGTGATTGATTCGTTCTGTGATTGTCTTCTTTATTGCAGCACTTTATTATAGTCTCATTCATAGCTATATCTAGTTTGGTGTAATATGGGTAGCTACATTGTGAGATGGCACGGCGGTAAAGGGTTATGTATATGATATACCTTACTAAATGGATCGACTACTGTTTTGTAACAAATATTAGAAAGATTCCAATTTACAACAGCGTTTTCTTGATTCTTGCTCGCCATTTTGACAGCACATATCCTGTTTGAATACAACTATCAAACACACTTTTTTACATGTTTAATATTCAACAGAATTCAGCAAATCTATTGGAAGCAACACAAATTACCTTTCACCTCATGGATGGCAAGATTCTTTGCTAACAACTTTTCGTGTTTAAACACAATTTATTGTTCCATACGAAAAACCGCTTTTGGGGCGACTCGTCATCATCATCATTACAGTTTACTGAAGCAGCAAAGAAATCATCAATTTAAACAAAAAAGGTATCTTATCACATGTTTTAATGAAAGGTCCTATTGGATTACTCGAATTAGAAGTATGCAAAAACATTATCCTGCTAAACACATCATCCGACAATTAAGACCATCAAGCTTCAAGACTATGTCGGATGTATAGGTTGGAGTAGCTTGTTCTCTTCACGTTGTGAGGGGAATGATATTGATAATAAAAATAAATTATATATTAATTAGATATAACAGACCAAGGGGAAAAACTATTTGAGCAGTTTTTATTGCTTTTTGTCTGTGGCGCTATGGAAATGCTTCTTTATTATTACCAACCTTCCTTATTTATTTTTCTTACCTGTGACAAAAAAGCTATTTGGCCACGATCACAATATTATTGATGCAGTTATATAAATAGAGAAGAAATAGAATGTACAGAGTTATTGTTATGAAAATAAACATACTTTAGCTCACAGCCAATTATAGTTCTAGCTCGTTTGTGTTGGTCTGTCTGTCAGTATCAAAATATCCATTGAACAACAATGTAGGAAATGTGGATAGAGAGTCCATGTCGAAAAAATCGCTTTATTATTTTATCACCATCTTCATGATCAAAATACAAACCTAAGTGCTTACTGTTTGATCCATATTTCTTAAAACACAAAAGTAAAACATTTAATTGGATTTTCAACCATAATCTATTCAGAAGTTCTATTGGCATTCCGTTTATATGCTATCGTTAATTTGAAGACTCTTTTGAAGGTCGACATCATATTTAGATGTTACTTGGCCACCAGGAACAACTGCAAAAAAATGCGCCAATATTGTTTAAATGAATGATGTTATAATGTTGGAATGCATTATTATTATCTGTTTCTGTTTAATGTTTAACTGTTTTAATATTTTATGAGCTTCGGATAGTAAGATAATCTTGGTACAAAAATTAATTATTGTAAACATTGTGTGGAATATTAGTTTGCCTCATCTTGATCGTTGAATGCATAAAAACATGCTTAAAATAAATATGTTTACAAGCGGAAAGAAGACAGATAAACACCACACAACCCTACGACCAGTTGCACGTAGAACACGTACAGTGTGCCTTCATTAACCCATTCAATTGAATGCGTGCCAAATGGCAACGAAAATGGTTCAAATTTAAATTCTTTCGCTATGATTCCGCTTCACAGCATCAACATGATTTTCCCTTTTTTTGTTTGGCTATTTTTTCGTCAACAAGAGTGTGCCATATTTTGTTGATCGTATTCATGCACCCGCGTGCTCTGCACTCTGCCTGGTGGTTTATTGGAGATCGTGATTGTTGATTTTCTTTGTCCATGAAAACATATAACACCATAAGCTGGCATCCCTCACCAATAACGGTCAGTGCGGTTCAACAACAAGCTGGGAGGCATTTAGTTTTCCTTCTTCTATTATCCCAGTTGCTATACAGTTTGCCTATGTCCAAACAGAGCCTGGCGGAGAGAACATTCAATTTGGTGTTGTGACTTGTAGGTTGTTCGACAAGTGCGGTGCGGTGTTGTATTAGTACATAATTGATAAAACACTCTGTTGCAATATTGCAAGCCTGGTAGGATGTGATGTGTTGTTTTGCTATTCAAACACAATTCCATGCAAAGAAATAAATATAAAAAGTTCACGTTTCACTGATATCTTGTGCGATTTAATTACTGACATGTGATGATATTTTGTGCCCAGGTTGTGTGCCCAGGTTATTACTAGATGTAGGAATAGAGCAGAACTGGCAAAGTTTTCTTTTTTCATTCCATCAGCACTAACTTTGTCTCATGTTTCATAGAATAATATGCTGAAAACATTATTTTAATGCAAAAATCTAGCATAAAGAGTTCCAAGAGAATACAATAAACGATTGACCTGCCCCAAACGATAAGCCCACTCTGGGAAGAATATTATGTGTGTTTGAAAAAGGACAGCAGTTGCCTAGCCAAGGGTGTGTGAGTGTCCGTGGCCCGCATCATTTTGCCTACGTGCACATAGATTGGTCGGAAAATATCGATGTTTATCAATTTGTTTATTCCGTTGACAGGCGACCAATAATCTGTTTACGTGTGCCATTTCGTTCGGCCTTCCTGTATTTCCAGTCCGAGGTGCAATACCAAGAAGACAGGGAAGGGGGTGGTATGATGCTCCAACGCCAGACACATACACACATACAATGACACCACTGCCACACACACGCATAAGTGAGCAGTTTTATTTAATGTTGTGCGGATGCATGCCCCATCCCCACGGGGTTGCATTGTGCCCGTGCTCATCAAAAACGACATCAGGGAAATCGGAATTGCATCGCCTCGGGAGGCACACTCCTCTTTGGAGGTTTTCCCCGCGTTCGGTGGTATGTACTCAAATGGCGGAACCGAACCGAAAACGGGGTGACATTTTATTCACACCTCATTTGCGTTGTCGCGTGTCACCTCAGCTGGGGGTACGGCGATGGGGACCAATTCTGACAGCTGCCCAAGCGCAACACTGACCGAATTGCAACCAATTTTGAGCAGAAATATTAATCACAGTCACACCACGGAACGTCCGGAGGGGGCTTTCAGAGTGATATTTTTATCGGGCATCTTTTAAGCCTCTTTTGGTCAGGTGGCAGGGATCGAGTGAGTGATCTGATTGTGTTGCGAGTGTGAAGAGAGGAACGGGTGAGATCGTCGGAACCGCTTCCGTTGAATGATAAATGAATGAATGAGCCGATGTTATTCCACGCCGATCAATATCGAACGTCCGGTGGGATCCTTTAACGGGCGCGCTTTTCGATTGATGATGGTGTCCGTCGTTCTGCGAAACACGTTGGTTCGCCAATTTCCCCAACCAGGGGAAAGCGTGGACAGTTTGCTCATCTTTGCAATAGCATTTCCGTTATAAGTTCGCGACCCAGCAATAGACGGGTCGATTTGTTGTTCATTTTATTTCTACTGTTTTGCTAGAGTTGCGGTGCGCTTTTCTTTGCGGATGAACGGCTTTGGAACGCAAGGCCAAAGTGGTCCACCATTTGCCATCGTCAGCGCAAGATTTTATCGATCGCCTAGCGGGCAGACCGGATGCGATGGAAAACTAGGCTAGAATGAAGCTGTTTTCGCTTAAATATATTTGCGAGTTTCGCATGCGTCCATTAAATTATGGCGTACGTGAGGCGTTTACGTCGCTGATTCGAAAGGATGGGTGGAAAAACGGTCACCACGGACTACTAAGCTAACCGGAGTGCTGGTGACGAATCGTTCCTGCTTAACAACGGTGAGAAAGAGAGAGAGAGAGAGAGAGAGAGAGAGAGAGAGAGAGAGAGAGAGAGAGAGAGAGAGAGAGTGAACGAAAGAGGAACGTATAAGGGAGATTAGAAACGTGCCCATTTGAAGGTCTTTTTCTGTTGTTTGCTAGCCGGCTTGTGCTTTCACTGATGGCTCCGTGACCAGGGCGCTGCGTTGTCGGTAGTATTATTGCTGTCTTACATTTGTTCGTATTGTTTCTTGGCCGTTTTGGCGCTTTAGCTAGCGGCAAATCTTTGTTGCAAGTCGCTTTTGTCGTTTGTTTATACAGCGGGAACAGCAGATTTACTGCTTATCGGGAGTCGGTGGGTTACTGGATGCTGTGTTTGGCTGTAAACACCTTAAATATTGCTGTTCGCCTGCGTTTGTTTTGCAAATAAGACTCGGCCCCTGTTTGCAGAGCAGATAACGAATGGGCATCGCTTTGCAACACAGGCGTTGATCGAGAAAGCGATTTTGATTGTAATTGAATTTCAACTGATTGATTGGCAGCATGCAATAAGCTTGATGAAGGGCGAATATCTCAAAGTAAAAGATGGAGTTTTTGATAAAACTCCTGATAAGAGCACGAGTATGAATAAAAGTTTGTGAAAAAAAGAACGTTTCGAAAAAAAAAACGATTCACCTAAAAGCCCGCAACCATAGCAGGTAGCCGCTAACCCGATTGGAAGCTTCGGTGGAACGGAATAAAAACAAAAAAAGAACAAAAAAGAAAATATACATGTGTCTCAATTTCGCGGAACACCAACGGCCCGGACAGAAAATTGATGGTCACACATGGGGGTGCTTAAGTGTATTTTCTGCGAGCGAAGGATTATTTCCATCGCATGTTGACATTTAATTTACTTTTTCACCGAAACTGCCATCCACGGTGAGTAGAGAGGCCATTTATTTCGTCAAACAACCACTACATCATCACCTTTCCCTGACGTCCGTTAAAACTTTGGCACGGGCACGGGTTTGCTGAAAAGGGTTTCATTTCATCCCTTCGAAAAATACAGGCAAAGTTAACAAAGGCAACCACTCCGGGGATGATTTCGTGAGGGATCAAAGTGTTGAAACCTATAGCCCACTGCCCATATAATCACGTGATGTTTGACTTTGCGTACAAGACAGGTAGTGCTTATCAAGGCGAAAGGGGATTGATTTGGCAATATCAAATGTGGGTAAGTATTTGCCAGTTAAAAACCGTTTCATATGTTAGCCATATTGGGCAATGTAAAGCAAGCAACAGTTTAAATGATACAAAGGGAATAGACAAGAAATATAACATCACAAGTAGTCGGAATTTTTCATATGATACAATAAAATTAATTTAATGTGTTTTTGTCTTTGTGTCGTTCTTTTTTCTGTGTTTCTCTTTTCTGTTAGTATTGATTTAATCGATTGCCTAGCTTATTTTTCCCACACCAC
Organism: Anopheles merus; assembly: GCF_017562075.2. Classification (NCBI taxonomy): domain Eukaryota; kingdom Metazoa; phylum Arthropoda; class Insecta; order Diptera; family Culicidae; genus Anopheles; species Anopheles merus. The sequence goes on from NC_054082.1 coordinate 53,509,961, forward strand.
CCCATCGATACGTACCGTGCGAGTGGAGTGTCTTTCATATGCTGTGCATTCTGCCAAAAAAAAAATCATATCACGCGATACGTTTCGGTGTATGCTTGCAAAGAATTGAAGAAACCGAACGACGAAGCAGGGCACAAGTCTAGCATGGATCATAATTTGCCGCACGTGGTAGGAATGCCTAAACGGTTCGAACCACCCGGAGTCGATGACACCGGCTGCTGAGCGGCTGTTGGATGTGAGCAAATAGTTCCCGCGGTCGGTTTCTTTCGGCGTCACTGACCAACATGACCAACTTGTGCTTTCGAACAGACCGTCCCAGTTCCAGTGGAAAATCGTCAAAGAGATGTGAAGAAACTAAGCAAAAAAAAAAAAAAAACTCCTGCACGACAACGATCACTAAACCGACGGATCCCATAATAAGGCTCATTTGTATGTCGTCCGGGGCCGTACTGTACGACAACCAATTAACTTGACAGCTGCTTAGGTTTCGAACGGATCGCTCTACAAAACACTTACTGTACTGTTTCACGTCCGCCGTGGACACGGTCAGCGAGCAGTGTGCCAGCAGAGGGTTGACATGGTTCGAAACACCCCTCCCAGAAGTGTGTGCCAGAAACGTCCGCCACTGCTCATCGGGAATGCGCATTTATCTGCCATATTTCACTCGATCTTTAAGTGCACGAGGTGGGATGGGTTTGTGCCAGTATTCTCGTTCGCTGGAAGGTTAGCTCGTCGCTTTACTTACACTTTCGGACGCAGCTTTCAATGGAGCTGTGGGGCAGGCTGCGCTGTGTTACTTTTCACGCAGCGTGTGCCCATTGGTTGCGATGCAGGGTACTGAAAGAATGCAGTGCGAAAAGTGCATATTTTCACGCATCAATCGATGTGTGTTGAAAGAGATGTAATGATAAAAGCGGGGCGAGCGCAGTTAGTTTGAGATATTATTGGTCATATGCAAATGTTAACTAATCTTAATTTGCCTCTGATTCATTCTTTTCTCCGATTTCCTGACGTTTGACAATATTTGCGTAATCCATTTTCGCCTTACCAGAGCTGCTTGTATATCAGGGGCGAGCAACAATTGTATCAAGATGTAGTGTACATTGAATAAACTCGGATATGTGATATTCAGTTCAAAGAATCAGCTACTGTGATCGTTACATAGTGAGTAGAATGTGTGTCTCTACCATCATAATGAAGACTTCTTTGAATATGGCATCGTTTGCCAAGCCTCAATGTATCACGCTTTAAATAAACATTTGCATAAAACACCAAGCCACACACGAAAGGTGAAGGTTTCATCGTTTTCGTAATCAACATGCTTTGGGAGAATGTGTACAAATCGTTTCAAATGCGTGTCGGTACAACTAGCTGTCGGCAAAAAATGTCAATAGGCTGGTTTACCATCAAGACAGCTCCGAACAATCAAGAAGTTAGTCATTAAGAGCATCCAACACTTTTCCTCGATTGTAGGTTTCCTCGAGAACACTGATTGTATGGCTGGATGTTGACTGTAGCATCAAAAAAGGGTGTTTAACGTAGCGTCCAGCAGGCAAAATTTGCTCAATACTATTGCACACCAAAAACGTGTCAATATTAGTCAAGAGTGTTTGTTTTTATTGCTAGTGTGGTGAGAAAAATGTTAAACAAATCGTATGGTTGGTTCGCTTGGAAAGCATGAAATACGAAGCTTTATAGATTGTTGAATTGAAAAAACTGATTACTTTTCTTATCTGACCGAAAGCATTGCTTACTTTACAGCGATATTATACCTTATGGAAGTAATTTACAACGGATTGCTTCTACTTCTATTTGCCGTAAACGTAAACGTCCGCGGACATGCCGGCCGATACAGGCTTTTGAGATTTTATTCAGTACCATGCACCCGGATAGTCAGTCCTTGCTACGATTGGACTACGGAACCCCCCTACGTAATGCTAGTTTTTGTAAATATGTTTTCTTGCAATTTTCTTGTTTTTTCAGACAAGAAAAAAATCAGACACGTGGTGATATCAGACTTACTTTCCCACGTAGCACCAGGAGGATCAAGGAGGTCAGTAAATTGTTGTTATTGTTCATTAAGTTGACGATTTAGTTTCGTGAGTTCGTCATAGATTAGGATATGTTGCTACAATTGACCGGTATATCCTATCACCTCTTAATAACCAAACATAATTTATTTTAATAATGTCAACTTGAAAAACATGCTACATGTACATGTGGCGAGCGAGCTTGAACTAGAAGCATATTTATTTAATTGATACAATTGATTTTAATATGAAATCTCGCACCTTTTTGACTGACGCAAATCTAAAGATCGTCTACTACGCATAGTACAAGCATCAAAATAAAAGTGTCATCGCGCTGAGCCTGGCGCATTTCTAGAACTGCAATGAATCTCGCAATGAATGATTATTGTAAGTGTGATTTTTTTTTACTTATACTTAGTATTACTTAATTACTTATCCAGTGCTACAACCACTTTACGGCCTTGACCTGTCTAAAAAGTGTCCGGCACCGCTCACGGTCTGGAGAGGCTGAATCAGTTGTATGAACAACATTAGTATTCAGTATTTAGTAAATATTTTCGTTTGTTTATCGGACAAATTCTTAATGAAATTAATGCTTACAAACTAACGAGACGTTACAACTAATTTAATTGATGCACACATAAACGCTCATGGAACGCGGATTGGGACACACCAAACTCATACAGAATGTAAACTTAATTGAAGACGATGCTTATAATTTTTATCCGGATTCGATAATAAATTTTGCGCGAGATTCATACACGGACCATAACAGTTTATATCACCCAATCAAATTTGTCCCAAAGACAGGAAAATTACAGACCATTATTTAAATTCCATAGAGCATCAACATGTGTCTCGGTTATCCGAATGAAATGTAGAAAAGTAGATTTCTTCTACCATAGTGCATGGGACATTTCAATCGTGGAAGTTGAATCCTGAAGCAAAGCTGTCTTCAAAAGCAAATGAATGGAAGTGTAATTAGGATGATGAGCATTGCATTAAGCAACGACTGCCAAGAATGCTGGTAATAGTGGCGGTAATATAATGTTTTCCTTTCCATTTTATGATGGTATGAAAGGTAACTTTCAAGAAGGAAATCCCGGTGCATGTGATCGAATAGCACATCCGATCCGTGCTACGACCAGCAATTGCCATTTATTGAACGGTATGGTCTGCAGTTGTTGTTTTTTTATGTCCATCTCCACTGCCTCTTGTTTCTTCGTCAACCGGAAGCATTTCTCGGTCCATTCGATCCATCCATATTCGATGCTGCAAGACATGCTCGGGCAGCTCAGGATGGTAATAAAATTTTGCCATTTATTTCCGCTGACGGACGTATTCCCAATGCCACGAGAAGACACTCGCTGCCAAAGTAAACTACTGATCTTTCATCGCATGAATCGGGTTTATTTTATTCTATATTTTCCTCCTCATTCGACCAGGCCAGTGAAGAGAGAAGGGAGATAGAGGGGCGAGCAAAGCAGGGGATGTGATTCATTCTGCACGCTTCCCTGTAGTGTCTTATGTTGCAGGATATTCTGCCTGCCGGATATCCGTGCTGTGCTTGTACGGCCGAGACAAGTGTACGTGAGGACTATCTACAAAATAAAAAAGGCAATCGGTAGCAAAAATGACGAGCAAAAAAAAAGTTGAAATATCGAGCATTCCAAAGGACTAGAAAATCGAATGCAAGAGAAAGAAACGCGATTGAAGTAATAAAATAATACCAAGCGTCCCAGTGGCCGTCGTAAGGTGGTAATCAAATCAGTGGAAGCGGTTGGCTAAAAGAAATGGTCCGTGCCACTTGGTCGGTCCCCTCCGACGAGCTGTGGTCTTCTCGGTAGCGTCCCCTAACGAACAATCTGCAGCGAATGACAATTGTGGTGCAAAATTCCGATACCGACGTGACGTACGGTTGTCACGTCGCTAATCAACGAACGCCCGCCCAGCCGTGCGCCCGGGCGCCGGAAGTAGAGCTAAGGTTCGTTCGGCTAATGGACAATCGGATCGAATTCTTCCGTGTGGCAGGAAACGTGTCGTGAGACGCGGCGAACAGTAGCGACAATATAAAATGAACGGATGGGAAAGATTTTCTAAGGTTGCATGAATCCGTTACCTCTCCGGAGCTGAAAATGAAAGGTGTATATTTGCTGCAACTTGGCATGTAGCTCACTGGGCAGATTTTCGTCTTAAAGAAATGTTTCGTAAGCTAGTGAATTTTTAACCGATTGTTGATTCTTTTGCATAAGAACGGTAGGTAGAATCACATACACACTAGCATCTAGTGGCACACATACACGTCGTTTGCTCTAATTCATTGATGAGGAAGGATTTGATGGTATTTTGGATACCAGTTTGGCCTCTTGGACTGCACCATCAACCCGTACCTTTCGCGCTTTGAAGAAAATTGTTTGCCATCGTTTAGCTGTGCAGCTAGCGTCCATGAAAGATTTCGACAAAACGGGTCATCCAAAACGGCCGCCGGCGGGAAGAAAAGGGGCAACTTTGAAAAGATTTACCCCTTCGTTCAACATCCCCTCTCTTCACGCGCGTGATGGAAGGCTGGCAGAAGTGTAGCAGAATGAACTAAAGAATGAATTGAACCAAAAAAAGGGCAACGCTTTTGAAAGTTTTCCCAGCCCAGGCCAACAAGGGGGCCTTCAGCGGGTTGCTGCATCGATATCAAACATTTTAACGTAAGCATCATTTCTGGCGCCCATCATCGGATGAAAGGATGCAGCCAACCGGTGCGTCCAACCTGCACTTGTCGACTGGCCGGACCGCTCCCCGCTCGGCGCGTTTGCATCGTTACCGGCACACGAGATGAAATGTTGCAACTCAAACTCAAACGAGAACTGGCTGGAATTATATTGAATTAAGCCGTAACATTGGGAGGAAAAGTTTAGAAAGAGCGGCCAAAGTGCGTCCTTCACCTCTTCCCTACTCGTACTCACCGAGGAAAAGGATAAAGTTGCGTGCAGGCAAGCTAACAAATTGAATGCTGGCAGGAAATTCGGGTTTCGAGAACATATTCGGTTCCAGTGCAGTGCAATGCAATCGGATGGTGCTTGACTCGATGAAGCGTACTCGGCGAGAAGCTGCCGCTTGCTCCAATGAACCGAAAAGTTTATAAATTTGCTATCGAACCGAAGGCATGCCAACGTGGGGGATGGTGGGAGGGAGAGCGTTCGGTCAGCTATTTAGGTGGAATGGTTTTCAATTTCTTAGATGCGTTTATTTCAATAACACTTCTAATTGATGATTCGATGAGGGCCTGATTGAAGAATTTGCAAAGGGTTTCCGCTGGGTCATAGCGTAAGTGGTTTGATTTCACAGTCTGTGTATTATGAAGGCGATAGGAAACTTGTGATGCATATTACCATTGATTACGTTTACTATTTATTTGGAGGTTAGACCTTGGAAGTCGAACCCTGCAATATCTGGAGATGAATTTTGAAAGTTTTTAAATTAGTTTTGAAATCAGCGTAGCTAGTTTTAAATCGTTTTTGGCAGGTTTGATTAAAGCTTAATTTGTATACACTATGCGTTTGGACAAGAGAAAATCGCAGGTAATGGTAGATAAAAAAGCCTGCTAATGCTCGCAATGATTTTCCTTAAGGCTCGATGTTTAATTTTGATCTTTAAAGTAAAATGTTTCTATTTAGTCGAGTACACTGTAAAATTTAATATCCATACAGCTAATTTTGTTGTACAGAACACACTCTCTAAACAGAAAAACTATGCTTTCTTCACTAATTTATCATATTGTAAAATCTTTTAAATATTTTTCGAGAAAAATTATATTTGATTTTTCTCGTTACTTTTTATTCTATTACTGGATTTAATCTCACTAAGAGACGATTATACATAAAAAAACATATTTTTACGTCATTTACAAATTAAAATAAAATCTTTGCTGTTAAGATTTATACCTCGTAGTAGTAGTATACAAAATGCTTCTTAAAAAAACATTCGTTTTCAAATTAATTCCAACGCTTGGAAATGGACTGAGAGTATTTTAACAATTTCAACAATGATACTGCAATCACCCTGGATGTTGCACAGTGTTAACGATTAGTATTCTTTTCCAATCAACTTTCATCATTTTCTGATCGAATCTGGGTACCCGTAAGTGGGGTAAATTTTACAACGCAACATTTCGATTCTGAGTCTTTACGCCGGATGTCGGTCTTTCGCATTCTTCCTATACTGCTGCCGTCGCTGGCGGTACTGCAATAACTTTTGCGATGGCTTCGCTGGCTAGCGATATCGGCGGTATGAATTTGTTATCAATTTTTCAGACCATAAAACATTGCTTTATGATACCGTTCTGGTACACGATGATAAACCCGAACACGCACACACAGACACACACATTTACCCCAACACGGGCGTTACGCTCGTCATCGGATTTCGTAGCGCAGAATATGGGATATATATATACCCAAGGCGAGCATGGTTCGAGTCTATCCATTCTTTTTGTTTATCCCTTCTACCTTCATCCTTTGCCCGGTGCTCAGAGTCTCAACAACCGGATCCGGTTCCGGGAGCGGGATTTTCCTACCACAACCGTACTCCCTGGCCGCTTTTGACTGTGCAATGGGGGAAAGTTTTTTCGCTCCTCTCTCCCCTTTCATCTATCGACCACCAAAAAAAGAAGCGTAACTCTGCATCGGCACGCAATCCGCTGGCGGAATACCCGCGAAAGCACGTTGCTCGATCGTACCCCAGCCGTTGCACTCCGGTCGGTCCATCCCGGTGTTATTGTTCAATTTTCCAATAAGATTTTATGCTTATTTTTATTAACTTCTTCGACGAGTTTCCCAATGGTACGAAACACCGGACGCCGTACTTTTGCCAAGCCGCACTTGCCGCTTGGCCCCACCGCAACATCCGGCCTGGGGAAAACAATACCCAGTAGATACAGTGATCCTTTCTGTTTTGCCCTTGCAGCCCCGCCGTGCTAAGGGGTCGTGGCAGTTCGGTGGCGAAACGTTGCCAAAGTCGAAGTGAAATGATGAGCAATAGTTTGGGGAGAGTTTGTTTTGCGAATATCCACGCTTTCGATCAGCATGAAGTACGAGGTGAAATCAGTGCACGATGCACTCACGTCCTGCTCAGCGCTAGATCCCGGAGGAGATCAATGGTAAAATCTTATTTCCTGTTGCAGCAACTTCAAGCAAACTGGTTTGTCTATTCTTTAGGATCGCAAATGTTAGAACGAAAGAATAGAAACAGGGTGCAAAATGGTGAGGAATAGAAATTTGGTGCAAAATAGTTTTAAACAAGGAGTTTAAATTGTTTTATAATAGTGCCTTAAGACATTGTTTAAACCGCTTATCATTTTTTGAACAGATTTTAATGCACAATGAAGATTTTCCAAATATGTTAACTCACGACGTTCGAAATTATTATATCTCGAAATTATTGTTCGAGATGTAATATCGGAATAGGTACAACAAATATTGGTTTGGTTTGCTGATGCGCCATGCCTGTAAGCACTTACCGGAATATATTTGAAGCATTGTCAATGTTTTCAACGAGGCAAGCAAACTTAAAAAATACAAACTGCTCCTCGAGCTCTTGCTACATCTTGTGTTCAAATTGAACCAAAATCCTATCCCGAACGAACTGATGACAATCAGTGCACGGGAATGGAAATAAGAGAGCGGTTGATACCGATAGAAGTATGAACTCATGATGTGCATCGTGTGCAAGGAACCTCTGGTATCCGGTGCACCTTGTTACAGCGCTACCGTATTTTGTGGAATTTTTGCGATACTATGTTCGTAGCTCCAAAGCTCCAACTGAGAGTGGCTTTGGAAAGGAAAATCATAGACGCGTTTGAAGAACCATATCTCGAATTTACACACAAACATTCCAAGGAGCATCGATGAGTGTAATTTCGTCGCAAATTCGAAAAGATTGCAGTAACAAGCAAATTGGCATAGTGAAACGAGATGATCATAGATAAATCCTCAGCGTTTCCTTGTAACAGAGCTTTTGTGGGGTGTAGCAGTGGTGGAAGTGGCGTTGGTATGTACGTTCTTTACCAAACATTTGAAACTGAAACCGAATACTACTAATACTAATACTAGGATACTTTGGAGATTTTTTCTTTTAATAAAGGGTACTGTTAGTATGATAATGTAAAAAGTGCAGTATGCATAAATGATAAATAAATATATTTCTTTATTATGAAGTTATACTTATCATGCCTACTACCGTAAATACTGTGTGAAAATGTATAATGCCTCGGCTGTGTCAAACTCATTTCATCAGAGGGCCGCAAGTACAAATTTTCAGTGATTCGCGGGCCGCAAAGTTGAGAATGGAAAATATACCCCAATATTTATGTAAATTACTTTTTTAGATTTTTATTGTTAATCAAATTGACTTTTTGTACTCCTCGCTTCTTATCTGGAATGGTTTGTTATGTACAAATTCACGATGTTATTTTTATATGTGCTCTTTTTTATACTAGAAAAAATGTTTAATGTACTTTCAATATTATTATTAAAATAGGATATTTATCATTACTCGCGTTCTCTTACGGTAGTTCTGCAAGAAAATATCTGTCAAACACACTTTTTCACTGAAGTAAGGGAAGTCTAGCAGTCTGTGGTGAATCTTTTTCAAGCAATCCGAGCTATCCATCGCTGGATGAATAACAAAAATATTTGCTTGTGTAAACAGCTTTATTTTTTACAATTGTTGCTTTTATCGTACACGAGGGCTTTCTATCGTTTTTTGTGTGTCGTAGGAGGTGCTGTTCTGTTCGCTGTAATTCCTATTTTATTGCAGTTCTTGTAGATTAGATTATTGCACCCGAGATAAGTATAAGTAACCTAATTTTAAACTGTTTACACTTGCAATTTGTTGACAGATCAAGAGAAAAATTGTAATGAAACGTGTTTAAACATTATTTTTCGCTAATTTCCAAGTTCCAAGTATTCTGGTGACATATTCATTTCTTATAACAACCCGTATTTTACGAATAACTTTTTTTAAAGTACGATAATTTTATCTGACGAAGATTCGTGGTGTGTGATCCCATACAGATCGGCAAATCTGTTTTTGACACTTGAAGAGAGATGATTCGCGAATTGAGGACTGTGTGTGCTTATCTATTAATAAGCTTTGTATTGCATTTCGGCATTTCGATTGTTTTTATCGTTGGTCGAAATCCTTTAGGCTTAAGCGTAATCATATAATTTTGGTTTTGATTTTTGGGGAGGTTGGAAAGTACCAAGTTGCAGAATGTTGGTTACAAATAATTCCAACTTGGCAACAATCACTTTTATTAACATTTATGGTGGCATGATTATGACAAAAAACAGAAGTGGCTCCAAACGAACATCAATGATGTAACATTCTAGGACTAGGCGGTCGCCTGGGGCCCCGTAGATCGCCATTCTATAGTATGCCGTATGGACAGAGTACTAGCGATAAGGGGACCCGGAAGGATGGCCGTTGGGGCCCCGAGGCTGGCGAATCATTTACACCCCCCCTCCCTCCCGGCAACAAAAATTTTAGAACCTGTGACTGATGATCGAAGGGGCCCCCGACGGCATTTCAAGTTTACTGTTCAATATCCCAACACCAAGTTTAGTGCCGCTACCATGGAAATGGATTGCACTCAACTACGTCTGAATCGTTTTCAACTACGTCTGATTGATTTTCAACTACGTCTAAATCGTTTTCAACTACGTTTAGATCGTTTTCTGCTACGTTTGGATTTTGCAGCAACTACGCAATTTCATTGTAGCGGTGCGCTTATTCAGTGACCGCGGTGCGCATTTGCATCGCAAGGAAAGAATCAAGTAATTAATGCATTCATTTGTATTTGTAGTCTATCAGTATTTTTATGTGAAGATTACATCTCCATTCATAAATGTTTGACTATTTGATCACATTTGCCGAACAAACCTGTACAATATTCTTCTCTTTGGCGTAGCAACCTACGTGGTCATTCAGTCCTGTTCAGGTTTTCGAGATTTAGCCGGATATTCATTCCTTGCTATGGGGGGGACGATCCGGTTGGGAATCGATTCCGGTGCGTAGAAGCCGACGAATCTGTCAATTAGATCACCGGCACACCTTAACAACTGTCTATAGTGATTGGAATGATTATTCGTGAAATTCGTGAAAGTGATTATTCGTGGCTTAATTAATCCATTACATGTTATTCATTGTTTAAATATGTGTTTTCAACACAAGTTCTCAATTAGGCGGCGCTCTGGGACCAATCGAACGAAACAAACAAACACGACTCTGTTCGATAGGTGCAGCTGTTCGATGTCTTACAGACCTGTCATGATGCACTGCAATACGCCTATATTTTTATCTCGAAAATGAAGCATTTTCATAGTTAAAATGAATATCCATCTGCAGGGGGAAGATTCAACAAATAATTTACTAGTTATTCACATCAATAATAACATAAAAATCATTCAAATTTCATATTGAAAAATGTAAACAAACGTCCATGCGAAACACATACAGTGCATACACATGCATTATGTACACGCAATAGTTTAATACGTTTCAAACCTGTATATTTGATGTTAAAATTGATTGTGAAGCATTGCAAATATTATTGATAGATATTTAAAATATTTTGCAGGCGAATTTTAAGAAGAAAACGAGACAAAATACGAAAACAAACTTGAAATTGTCCCGAATTGAATTCTATCTACTGTAGCTGCTAAGCGTTTGACAGCCAAGGTATTCAAAGCACAGGTGGGTATCGAACATCAAAGACATAATCAACTGACATGTTCGACTCGATGTTTGTCTTGTTTGTTTGTTTGTGTCTGACAGTGCACCTCCATATGATTATATGGGTTTGTTCGTGTCGGATGTCGTGTTCGATTGCTGCTAGAGCGCCGCCTTAGATGCAAACATAGAACAATATGAAATTCTTGCTTTACAAATCGTCTGTTATGGATATAATCGTAAGGAATGCCAAGAGTTCAAATTAAAAGGAAAGTGAGAACTGTTTAAAGTTAAACTAAAATTGAAAAGATAAAAAAACGCAAATTTAGTGTACAGAACTAAATTACTTATTCTCGATTTATGGCTTTAAAGTAGGAGTTTTATTCGTGCAGGGTACTAAAGCCTAAGCTCCTTTCCAAAATAGGTTTCAGTAAATTTCAAAATCATACTAAAGAAATAAAGTATTAAAAAATGAAATAGTAACAGTACTCCGTATTGTTAAAAGTCTTCTAAATACATCTTCAATTCCGCTTAGAATCTCCTTTCCTCATGATCTGAAACTAGCCACTATAAGTGTTTGTTAGAATGATGAAGTGTAAATTGATATTCTGTGATGTCCTTGAACTATAAAAAAAACTATGATTTATTTATCAAAATCTAGTCTGGTAGAGACGCTCAAAATCATATAATTTTGAGTGTAATGGAATGTTCAATGTACAATAGTGGTTGCGAAATGCTTAATATCATATTCAGGCCCGTAACGTGGAATTGGCGATGTTGGCGGTCGCCAAGGGCATCGGGCAAATAAATCAATAGTTTCCATAGTACAAAATAAGCGCTTCAAGAGACATATACAGTGAACCCTCTCTTATTTGTCACCTCTCCAAATTGAAAAACCTCTCTTATTTGAACATTTTGCACAGTCCCTTGATTTCCAGTACATTTTTGTTCCTCTAATTTGGAAAACCTCTGAAATCTGTGTCCCTCTTATTTGAGTATGGTGTTGCCATGGTTATTGAAAGATGTATGCTTAAATTAGCGATTCTGTTCGCAGTTTCCTATAGCAACAGTTAAGGCTGCATACAAAATGTTCTGTCTCTTTCTTGTCTTGTATGGACCTTTCATTCACTTTCAACCTCTATAATTTGAAAACCCCTCTTATTCGACAGTCCCATCGCCTCTCAAATAAGAGAGGGTTCACTGTATAATAATACTACACACGCAAATAAATTTCATTTGAAAGTAAAAAAACTAAATAATTAATTTCTCAGGATACTCAGCCAAAATTTCTTCTTATTTATTTGTTATTGAAATGTTAATCGATTGGTTTGGTTATCTTAATGTAGTCGAGCATTTTCTGATAACATTGCGAATTTTTTTCTCGAATATATATTTAAGTTTATGTTCGTTAGGGATTTGCCTCGCATTTTAGTATGACTAGAAACGTAAAATAAATATTTTTTTTAGCGGATCAACTAGCCATTGGCACCTCCTGATTGCTTCTAGACGACCTAAGCAATTTCTCGCGACAATTTTTGGCGACACTTTCCATCTGTCAAACCGTCTATGTTTTAGCAAGCTCGTTAATTTCGATCATTTTGTCGCAAAACGTGAGCGCTGGGTTTCTATGAAAAACTACAAACCTGCGACAATTACGGTCGTCCTTGATTTTGATCTAAGTCCAAAATTTGTAGCGGTCGTCTAGAAGCAGTGTTAAAGATCACTGTGATACAAGGAGGTCTTCCAAGGAACGGGCTACGAGTGCACAAAAAATACAATGATACAATGTTTGTCGGAGGAATTAGCTTGTTTGTTCGATGAACATTTTAAAGCATCTGTGTTAAGTATAAGATTATGTGTGATGGACCGCAGTGAAGGTTGCGTGAACGATATTTTCTCTGCAGCTAAAATAGCTTGTTGTGAGACGGGTATTGATGGCTTTTTGCTGGAAAGAACACGACGTAGAAAAATAACGATTTGCAAATCGATCGATACGGATAACAACTAAAAACGAAGGAATTAAGCGAATTTCATAAATATGCAACTGATTTAAGGGATGTTGAAGGGGCTGAAATTATATCAGAACTGCTAGTGTTACAATTCCGTTACTTATGGATAATTTTGAAAGTGCGCAGCACCTAGTGAACTTCTTGAATGTATAAGAAGTACTACAACAACAGTACAAATAATAACAAAATGATATTGGTAATTACTAAGTGAGCGGCAGAGTAAATAATATTTGGATTTCGTTTGTAGGGGGAAACAGGAAGAGAGTGAGCGGCTGGGAATGTCGTTGAAAAATTGCATAAGGTGAGAAGAGATGACCACGCTACGGCTCTGATCATATTTATACTGAAACATAAAGTTTATATTTGCTACTAGTTAAGGCCCGGTAAAATCTACCGGATGTCCTCAAATTTCGAATTATTTTCAAACTCTACGCGTTGCAACATCCATAACTCCTATTTGTTCTTATGCGTTAATGCATTTGTGGTGACAAATGTGTTAACCTTGTAACATCCTGGACAGTTCTTACAGTACTTTGCAAAACCGTTAAATAGCGATGAGGCTACTTTTGAGCCAAGTAACGCAATTTTTTAATTTTCAAACTGATACGTTCCATGCCTCTGTTGACACAAATGTATAGTTTTATGATTATTATTTTTTAGTAGTAACCTCAACAACGTGTTCATTGAATAACGTATTGATGTGCAGTGGATTAAAAAATTAGGGTGCCGCTAATACATGTACAACATGTTTAGATCCAATCCCAATTACGTACCTAAAACATACGATTTTTGAAATGCTCACTTTTGCTTCAATCCATTTTGTGTTTTTTGTGCCCCTTAACTGTAAGATTGAACTATAAAAATATGATATCGCACATGGTTCGAATTCCATTTCTACTCTTTTTTTCGATTTATGTTTCATACGTTAGGTAATAAGTAATAGATTCTTAGAACATTTTCAATGTAAATTTTCCCGGTCGCAAATTTCAAAAAGGTTTCCAAAACCGCCGTCAAAATTTCATTTTATTATCCTGAAACTGGTTTTGAAGTATTGAATGGAATTTGTATTTGTGTATGAGACAATTTTTATTGTGGCGCCAAATATCAAATTTTGATAGTGAACATATACCCTCATATAACCATTCCAAATGTGTAGTTCTAATATTCCGATCTATATTGTTATAGAAAAGAATGGTTCAACACTGTTATAGCCTTTCTTGATCAATTTACTAAATTAACGTTTACTTGTAAACTACTTTATTTACTCTTGCCGCCCCACATTTTTCAGATTTTGCTTCTAATTTGACGTGTCCTTAATTATAACGTGGTTTTTCTTAATCAACGCCATAGTACGGTGATAGCATCACATGGTAGATATAGCCATCACTCTTGATAGATACAGTCAGAATCTTTTCAGCCCTCTTGGGCACGTTACAGTAAGCATAGTTTCATTATAGATCATTGATGCTGATCCGGCTGAATGCAGTGCGCACGGTTGTCTCACCTAACGCGCAGTATGTTGCAGTTATGTTGCGCAATGAACCATCTTTCCCTTTAGTGCTTTGTTCCGGAAGGACATCTTGAAATAAGTAGTTCTTCCCGCACGCGAGCAAATCGTTACAAATTCAATTTTCACTCTCAAGCCATCAACATCCGCCGCTTACTTGCTCGGAATTTCAGCAAGGCTTTTTAGCATATGGCCGCTTAGGGTCTCTCGGCTACATCCACCTCTTATTGCCATGCGTTTTTCTTGTCCCGACTCAGCCAATATTGCGGAGTAGTAGATTTGAGGGAGTAGTAGATTTGGGGCGGTCCCGTGGTACGTGGTCATCAACTCGAACAACTCAATAACATGCCCGTCATGGGTTCAAGCCCATGGACCGTCCCCCCATAGCAAGGATTGACTATCCGGCCACGGGGTAATGAATTAAGTCTCGAAAGCCTATACTATACGGCATGACCGCATAGGATGTTACGCCAAATAGAAGAAGATTTGAGGGAGTGTACATGTTCGACGTCCTGGGTATAGCAACCCGTTTTATTCTATATTCTGTACCACACTTATCTGCTGATGACGACGGTGTATGTAGTATTCGAGGTGCTTAAGCACCAATAATGAGTATAGTTGGCATTATTAACGATTCAATGAAAATATCAACCATTTCACAATTAAGCTATTTTGCATAGTTTTCAAACATGTTTTTTAAATATTGCCTTGAATATCTTGATTTATAATGAGAAGGGGTATGAGATGGGACACGTTATCATCAGGTAGCTATTTTGCAATTTTAATTATTAAAAAAAAATCATTATATCCAATACCATGTGTTTTCAAATCGGTTTGTGTAAACAAAAAATCTAAGTAACCATTGCCCTCATTACCCGCGGGCTGGCAGTGTTTCATGGAGCTAGTCCTTTCGCAGCAACGCGCGTTGCTAAGAGAGCCATGCTCTCACCGCTTTCTCTCTCTCGCTATATGTTTACTCTCACGTCATTGAGGCGATTTTCGATTTTATATATAGTGAGACTAGCTGGCCCGACAAACTGAGTTATTCCAAAAAAAAAAACTAAAATATTCCATTATTGCTTATTTACTTGGGATATTTGTATCATGCCCGTCGTCGATAGGGGATCTCAGGATCCGATCATCGAGTGTAAACCGCCAGCCACCTTACACCAAGTGTCAAAGTGCTGCATACAACACAACAACAATCCTGCTCTTTGTATGGGAGTAAGAAAATCATTATTAAATTAATTTAGTGTAATATTTGAACGATTTTTATATCTTAAAACCTATTCTCATACCACCATAAGGTGTGTGCAAAGTTTCGTTGAAAATGATCCAGCCGTTTCGGAGGTTGCTCGCAACAAACACCGTGACACGAGATTTTTATATATATAAAGATAAAGAAAGAAGATAGAAGATAGAAGAAGAAGATATAGCACCGACAAACCGACGTGACACTGGTGTTACAAAAGTGTCCCACACGAAAGTACTGTCATTTACCAGTGAGGTGAACACTTCTGTCATAGTAAGCTATGTTCACTGCTGCTTCGATGTAAACAACTTTTCTAAATACAAATTGCGAAGGAAGTGTGAGGCACGATTTTGTGAGAATTATTGGACAAAACACCCAGGAAAATCATTTTATAAGTTTCCAAATCAATGCAAAAGATGTGAGAAGTACATAAAACAATACGCATTAGAATTTGCGAAGAAAAACAAAAAGGGCATATGGCCGTTTCTTCTCTGTGTCAGTGTAGTAAGCGAATCATTATAGAGATGGCGCTAGTGTTTAACGTATTTTCATTTGAAATAAGGAGACAACTTTTGAAGTTCATTTTGTTCGAAGTGTCACGTCGGTTTATCGGTGGATATAGTGAGATTTCGTACATATTTCTTTACTTAAACTGAAGCGTGGTATTAAAAATTGTATAACTATTTTACTGATTTAATGTATTCAACACGCTTTATTTTAGCTGTAGCAGTATATTTCTACTTCTTCTTTGGCATAAAAACCGTTGTAAGGCCTGCCTGTACCACTAGTGAGCTTAGCTTCCAGTGAATTATTGGTTACCAATAGCAGGGTAGTCAGTCCTACGTATGGCGGCACGGTTCAGTCGGTGCTTGAACGCATGACGGGCATGTTGTTGAGTCGTACGAGTTAACCAGCGTTATATTTAGCTTGTAAAATGGCTATATTGCTATGATTCATAATGTTTCAAATGCTTTGAGCTTATAAATTTACGTAATGACTTTGCCGTTTATTTGTACAATCCGACCGAATGTTCATATTATAGAAAAAATGCTTTACATGTATCTCGAACACAAATAACGATTTGTTTGTTTTAGCCTGCTAAAAATACACGCATATTAACTCCCAAGGGTATTATTATTTGGGGCACATTTGGAAACAAATCCGGGTTCTAATTGAATGTACAATAATAAACGATTACACGCACGTTTACCCAAATAATAGAAAAAAGAAACGATCAGCGCAGTATCGTACAATTATTGCTCGTAGGAAAATTATTCGATAATTTTAATACCATATTATGTACGCTAATGACCGTTTGCGCTAGTACTTCGAAACTGTGCGAATGGTACACCAATTCGATGGCAATTGAACGCCATTACACGCCAAAAATTGAACGTTGAGGTGTGCAGGAGGTTTTCGGATGCCGCGATCGTATCGCACCGAAGGCCGTTCAAAAACTTGAAACTTTTGTTTCGAAGCTAATTATGAGGAATTAAATTTAATTCGACAACTACCCCGCGGGCCTTTTTGCGCCGTGTAGCGGTGCGTTGACCTGAGGAGGCAAGTGTGCTACATCGTGATGGACGAAGGGGGGAGAGGTTCCATGAGGGGAGTGTTTAAGAAATAAAGAATTGCGATGCGTTTGGCCTACCGGGCTACACGCTCGTTTAGGTCTCGATTGATCGCCAACCTATGATTAGTAAAGCTGTACGAGCGTATCAATCGAGCAATCGACACAGAAGTAAACAAGCAATCAATCCCCTTGCGGAGGGTAATTGAATAGCGTCAACGTTCGCACTTGACCATCTTGACGACCTCACGCATGCTGGTTCGGGTCGCGGGAAACCATTTTTCTCGCATTTGCTCCTAGGTCTGCCTTGATCGATGTTCCTGAAGGATGAGGGAAGGTGACTGAGCGATGGTCGGTCATAATTGAATAATCTGGTTAATTCTTAGACATTAAGATAATGCTCTGTTGTGGTAACACCTCGCCCGGTGTAAGCAAGCTTTGCAAGTGTAACGCGTCCAATGGCACCCAACGCGGTGTACTTGCATCCGTTACGATGCAGTGTGGTCGAATTCTAACCAGCGTCCGATTGATTTATGCTTGCCTACGCCTTACGTACTGCCCATTGCAATATGCTACACCCGATGACAGCCTGTAGTGAGCCACGAGGAAGTATGGCAAATGGGATCCATTACCGAACCGTGCGGTCCATTGCGGATAAGAGTAATTTATAATGTTTAGTCGAGTGCGTGTTGGATTTATATTTATTCTAACCAAACTGAGCGCTCGGTTCGAAGCGATGTCTGCATTTTGACTGTTGCATTCGTACCATTCCGGAAAGCTTTCGGGTGCGGTCTTACAAGACGCTTGCTCTGTCTAAACACTCGTACGCAGGGAGGATAGGAACATAGTAAACAGCTTGATTCAATTCTCACTCTTAGTTTGCCTGCGGCAAGCAATGGTTTACAGAAAGAGGTATAATGTAGATTTGTATACGTGTGAGCCATCCTGGTAGGACTCCCGGATCTATGGAAGCATAGCAGTTGTTGCTTTACGAACGTCAAGATGGAAGTTTTGATTTGTAGTCTTAGGCAGTAGTTCAGTTGTAAAATGTTAAGTAAGAATCAAGAGAAACTATATAAGAGTCAGCAATTTGAAGTGGAAATGATGATGATATATGAAATTCAGCAAACTAGCGTTAAATGAAATTTGACTATTTCGTATGTATGTAAAATTTCGCTGTATTTTACCCCTACAATGAAACGAACCTTAACCAGAACTACATGTTTGTCTGGGAAATGCATCCTAAAACGTCACCACGAATGCTCGCATCCTACTTTACCATAACCGCACTCGCAACGGTACGTTTGTTTGTGGGACTCGGGTGGCTTTACGACGAGCGACAAACATGTAAAGCTTTTAATTATAATTGATTTAACGAGCTGTTTGTTCGCTGCTTCACAGCATGCACAGACGAACGCCAAAAATATCGCTAACATGGATCGTCGTTACCCAGGGACGGGAAACAGTTTTCCGGTCGGTTTTCAATGCGAGATGCAATCAGTTTGCTGTGTGTTGGGTGAGATATCGGTGGAAAACGGCAATGCCGCTGTTCGGGTGAATGGCATTAGTGTATGAGTTTATGTGTTTATTCACTGAAATACAAGCTTGGCGACAATTTGGGTAACATTTTAGCCAGCGTAAATTAATGTGAAATGGAGAGAAATGGGCTGATTGAATTCCCATTTACAACGTTTTGGTGAATGTGTGCGTAGATTCTGACTGCAGCTACGCAGCAGACCCATTCGGCTCAAACTGTATTTTTTACAACTGTTCCAAAATATATCAATGTGCTTTCTTACAATAATAAAAAAATCTTGTCACATAGAAATGTTTTTATAGCTTTAATTTACAAATACAATTTTTCGGTTAAATTTCTGAGTTAAATGTTTCTTGGTCATTTGTTTATACAGAACAATAATTTTGTATAATATATGACCCATGTTTAATACCTGCCAAGAATTTAAAGGTTTGATGTATAACTACATTATTATCGCACGACATGTTATGCTTAGCGCTTTTCGTATTCCATTTACCGATTTCTAAACTTGACATTTGCATTATATATAGGTGGGGTTATCGTGAGCGATTCGAAAACTACACTGTAGTAGCATTATACAAATGGTTATAGAAATCCCACATGGGAGGACGGTCATTTAATGGTATGTTATTTAACTGTGTTTAGACTTTCATGTAACAACTTACCTGCTCATGCTGAAATACATGTTTGTTTCATTTTAACTAATATTAAATATCTTCCAGGCCACAGTGAGGGTTTTCTAGCTTCTGTTTCTGTTTAATTATTTCCACTCATGTTCCGGGTTCCGGGTCCCGCTAGTTACGTTTATCTCAGCTAGTTACGTTTGTCTGTTGTTGACCAGAACGATGGTTCTTGTCACTAAGTTCCTGTTTTGGGTTTAATGCGTATACTGTTCCTGCTTTGGGTAATATACTGTTCCTGCTTATGTTGTGCGTTTCGGTTGTTTTTGATAAGTGTGTCACATCTGTATCAATTATTTGTATGAATGGACGGACTGAACTCTTCCAGGTGTGTTGCTATGGTATGATCTGAGTTACTGAATGTGTTACAATGGTGTGGTTTGGCTTTCCAAAGCGTGTTACAATGTATCTATAGCAGATAGTGTGTATTATAATAAGTTATGTACAGCAGATATGCTGCAGAATATTTATCGGACCAGTGCGTACGAGACGAGAGAGCATGTTATATAAGGTAGTGCGAGTTGACATGAGAATGACTATCCTGCTATGGGGGATCAATGAGTCACTGAAATCCAAGCCCAGTAGTGGCACAGTCAGGCCTTGACCGATAACGGTTGTTGTGAAAAAGAAGAAACATTGAAAATTGTTTTATTTGTTTGTTTTTCATTCCCTGAGAGAATCGTGCCCCCATGTAACATAGCATTTAACTAGTCTAAATAGTTGGGAATTTGAATATCCTTTTTTGTGTACAATAATCTAAATTATGAAAATATTGAAGTGTGACAAAAAAAACAAAATTACACTTTCACGCAAGGAATTTAGTAAATCGACCTTTAGTAAAAAAATAATCAGGAAAATAAACAAAGATATAAATAAATAAGAAACAGATTCTGGACAGAAAATCAGTCAACAGTGATCAACAACTGGTGCGGAACTGAGTCTAATTCGTGTAGTACAAGGGAATGCTACGATGCATATGTTTAAAATATACTTAAAACATGTCTCGAATTGAATGTATTCTGTTTCTGTTTAATTATTTCCACTCATGTAAATGACCGTAAACAAATTAATGTTCACAATAATATTCAAAATGAATTAAATTAAATTAAACAAAATTTAAATTAAATCAAATTAAATTAAATTAAAAAAAATTTAATTAAATTATATTAAATTAAATTAAAAATTAAATAAAAGTAATATTCAAAAGCTTCTATTCAAATAATTGCTGTCAAATATACTGATACTCTTTTGCAAAGGTCTTCACTGCGGCTCTCTAAATCCTATTATATGGCCCGACATTTCCAGTTTCTTCAGGTTCTTCTCTATCTTTTAAAAATCTCGTGTAACGATTTTTGTTGCCAGTACCCTTCGACACGCGTGGAGCATTATCAATGAAACATTGCACACACCTTGAAACGGTGCCATTAGAATAAGTTTTAAGACTTACAACATTTTCAGATGTCACAATTAACTTAATTTAATTGCAATTTTGTTACTCACATACAAAGAGCAAGATTGTTGTTGTTGTTGTATGCAGCACTTTGGCGTCATCCATCAATTACGTAACGCTGATAGGGAGGAGATGGGGTGTGGTAAAACGATACGATTTGTTGAATGGGGGAGAGAGGGAGTTTAAATTTTGTTACGTAGCGCAAAATATTTTTTTTTCGAATGATTAATAGACGATGATCGAAATCAGTCGAAATATTTTCATATGAATTAAAAAAAATAGAAAAAGCTCTCTTAAAAAAAACAGTAGAGTATGTGACAATTTCCGTTACGTAATTGATGAATGACGCCTTTGAAACTCGAAGTAGGGTGCCTAGCGGGTTACGATGCTGTTTTAAAGTAGCCCCTTAGGAACAAAGCAGAGATGGTATATTGAAGTTATTAGGGAATAACCGAGCTACACCAGCTTGCTTTCTTATAAAAGGAATTGAGTGCTCGCTAGATAGCTAAATGTAACGTTTCAAAGGAATTGTACTGTGCTCTCGGAGATAGTTACGGTCGCCATGTAATGTGAAGATCGTACAACTGTACCTTGAGTACCGTCGCGGTAGGTTAGTTTTTACTTTGTTAAAACTTTGTTCGAGCGGACTTTTCAAAACTTGATCGTCCAGGCGATCATAGAATCCTTTAGGAGGTTTCCCTTACTGGAAACATTGTAGTTTAGAGGCCTTACCTTGGGTAGGGGGACATAACTCTTTAAACTCTTTAAATGAGAAGTCGATAGATGTTGGATGGGCATAGTCCTATCCTGAGAGTCCGAACGAATCTGACTTCCTGTGATCGGAGTTGGTTTTATTTATACTCAAAAGAAGTTAAGGGTTTCGCACCTCTGGTTCCGGGTTCCGGGTCCCGCTAGTTACGTTTATCTCAGCTAGTTACGTTTGTCTGTTGTTGACCAGAACGATGGTTCTTGTCACTAAGTTCCTGTTTTGGGTTTAATGCGTATACTGTTCCTGCTTTGGGTAATATACTGTTCCTGCTTATGTTGTGCGTTTCGGTTGTTTTTGATAAGTGTGTCACATCTGTATCAATTATTTGTATGAATGGACGGACTGAACTCTTCCAGGTGTGTTGCTATGGTATGATCTGAGTTACTGAATGTGTTACAATGGTGTGGTTTGGCTTTCCAAAGCGTGTTACAATGTATCTATAGCTGATAGTGTGTATTATAATAAGTTATGTACAGCAGATATGCTGCAGAATATTTATCGGACCAGTGCGTACGAGACGAGAGAGCATGTTATATAAGGTAGTGCGAGTTGACATGAGAATGACTATCCTGCTATGGGGGATCAATGAGTCACTGAAATCCAAGCCCAGTAGTGGCACAGTCAGGCCTTGACCGATAACGGTTGTTGTGAAAAAGAAGAAACATTGAAAATTGTTTTATTTGTTTGTTTTTCATTCCCTGAGAGAATCGTGCCCCCATGTAACATAGCATTTAACTAGTCTAAATAGTTGGGAATTTGAATATCCTTTTTTGTGTACAATAATCTAAATTATGAAAATATTGAAGTGTGACAAAAAAAACAAAATTACACTTTCACGCAAGGAATTTAGTAAATCGACCTTTAGTAAAAAAATAATCAGGAAAATAAACAAAGATATAAATAAATAAGAAACAGATTCTGGACAGAAAATCAGTCAACAGTGATCAACAACTGGTGCGGAACTGAGTCTAATTCGTGTAGTACAAGGGAATGCTACGATGCATATGTTTAAAATATACTTAAAACATGTCTCGAATTGAATGTATTCAATGTATACTCTATTGAAAGAAATTGTTCAAACAAAACTTCATTGTTTAATTTCAATGTGATTATTATCACCTAGGTAAGTTAATCGCTAGTATTGTTAAAACGGGACCCTGGATGGCACATATGATGCTGTTTTGATGTTCCTAGAGATAAAAGCATCCCCATTACCATTGGCTCGCCACGGATAGTTTCTGAACTGACCGTAATATACATTCCTCTGACAGGATGTTTCACGTATTTTTGCATTCTCATTGTTTGCCTAGGATCCATCGGGAACCGTTGCGCAAATGTCCACCATAACTGCACCGGAAGCGGAACCTACACGCCACAGAATCAGGCAAGAAATTTACAGCAACCTGCTCGAATTCCCATGCCAATGTCACTGTTTGGAGGGATTATTGTTCACGCTCCGAGTGTGGCTTCTATCCGTATGCTGCGTTCTCACCTCAGCTGACGAAAGCTGCACTCGGAATCCGGTCAGTTGCATCATTCAGTGAGTGAAACGGGCGCGAAGAGAAATGGCATCGGGACGAATCCTTACAAAACCATTTTTCACCGGCAGCTCACCGGGCAGCACTTCCGGAACAATGGCGTTCGCAGTTCCGGATCGTACCGAGCTTCGCCTCGTGGCGATAATCTCTCACTTAAACTCCTGCCAGGCGCTGATAAATGATCTCACTTGCCATCCCTCGCGTGCATTGTTCGTGAAACGAGTGCAAAACCAGCAGGACACCACTTCCGTCGAGAAGTCCTTCCGTCAGGCGTGCCCTGGGTAGTGTGACATCCTTTCCAGCGGATGGTGCCGATCGAAAATGGCGACCTGGGCCAGTGGTCCCCAGAGGCGACGGTGACGGTGACGAGCAACGATGATGAAGATGAACCTGACCAGCTTGTCGGGTTGGACTTAACCTCCGTCGGGGGCTAATCATTGCCCATCCGTTAAACGATGACTCGGGTGAACGGCGCATGGTTTGCTACTTGAACAGTAGCCATCTACCCATTGTATTCCTTTATGCATAATTAATGGCAAATGATTAATGGAGTGTCTTAAACGTGTTGACTGTTGCCACCGACGGGATAGCGCTGCACGCTGTGTTACGTCTTGAGAAGTGAGTTTAAATTGAGTACAGAGCTCGAGTATTCCTCTGCAAATTGTTTCAAAGACAGGAGCTGCAAGAAGTAGTTGTGATACCAGCTGTTGATAAATACTTTTTAACTGTGTTGAAGCAAGAGGTGTGTTATGTATGATGAAAATATGAATATATTCGTCGTTTTTGATTTAATAAAGTTTTATGAGTTTTTAGCCGGTCTCATTGTACAGTCGTCAACTCGTACGACTTAACAACATGCCCGTCATGGGTTCAAGCCCCAACTAGACCGTGCCGCCATACGTAGGACTGACTATCCTGCTATGGGGGGGTGATCCAAAAGTCACTGAAAGCCAACCCCACAAGTGGTACAGGCAGGCCTTGACCGACAACGGTTGTTGAGCCAAAAGAAGAAGAAGAAGAAGAAGAAGAAGAAGAAAGTTTTATGACATTCAGTATACCAATGAAATGGTGTGAACTATTTTAATGATTGAATAACTTAAATTATTCAAACGATATTCAACAATCAAGCATGAAACCATCATTGGATAAAAGAGTTGATGCAATATTTAAAATATGATTGCTATAGATAAGTATCGTCTAAAATGAAAAAAGTACATTGGAATTTGATGCATTCTGCTTCCTTCACAAGCCGACCCTTTGTATTAAGGTGCTTTTCTTGGGCTCAGTTCTGAGGGTAAAAATGTGAATCGTTTAGTTTAAGATGTGGTTCAGTTCAATAAGAAGAAGAAATTGTCATGAAAATTATTGTAACGATGACTGGTTTTCGATGACTATTAAGGGGTTTGAAATTTTGTGAACGCTTTTTTATGTGGTCCCTATGTTTGGGTCCGGTCGGTTTGGTGGTACAGTCGTCAACTCGTCAGACTGAACAACATGCACGTCATGGGTTCAAAACCCGAATACGCAAGACTGACTGTCCTGCCAAGGTAATCAACAAATCACTGAAAGCCAAGCCTACTAGTGATACAGACAAGCTTTTGACCGACAATGGTTGTTGTGCCAAAAAAGAAGAAGAAGGTTAGGTCTTTTGTTTCGTAACCTTTGTCTCTGACGATTAGACCAATAGGTTTGTCTGTTTAATAAACAAATATATATATATATATATATATATATATATATATATATATATATATATATATATATATATATATATATATATATATATATCTATAGATATATATATATATATATATATATATATATATATATATATATATATATATATATATATATATATAAATCCACACAACGGAGTACACATGCATTAAGGCATGAGAATGCATTAAGGGATGAGAAAATAAACGGTCTTTGCCGCTTCAATATTGTCAGCAAGGTGCTATCGTTCGTGCGTTCCGTTCTTTGAAAAAACCGGCTTTTTCCGGCTGTTGCTTGCTGCATGCAAGATAACTGTTCACTCTTTCTCGCACACAGTATGTGTTGCCTGTGCACTCTCCCATGTTCACAGGAATGTTCATCGCACTTCGTGGCGTATCGTTTATAAAAATCGTGATAAGCGAAACCAAAAATGGTGTTGCATTTGGTATTATGGTGCAATTTGTAACATCTATTATACTTTTTATTATAATTTAGCTTATCTTAACTAGACAAATAATTATTATAAAATTTAAATCTGTACTCATATGGCAGAACGGGTTGGAAAACATGTATTATAATATGTGAGTATGAACAACGAAAAATAAAATGTATTTATTTATTATGCCACGATATCCACTTGATCTTGGCACTCGGCATGATTCCAATATTTAGCCATTCGATTCGATGCATTCTTTTCCATTCGACAACCGTTTGAGTGCCGTGATGTTGTAAACGATTTATGTGAAAAAAAAAACTATTTGTTTCAAATAGTAAGTGAAATTCAAATAATTAGTCAATCTCGTGATACAATCGTCAACTCGTACCACTCAATAACATCGGCATGGGTAAAAGCCTCGAATGGATCGTGCCCCCATACGCTGGGATGATTATCCTGCTATGGGCATTTAAGTTACTGATAGCCAAGCCTATTAGTGGTACAGAAAGGCTTTGACCGAAAATGGTCGTCGCATCTAAAAAGTTTAAAAAATGCTAGATAATAAATGCATGCTTTATATTAGCACAGCTGGTACAGCTTACCGGACATAGGTTGAACCCATCTAGATTTGGTGTCAGATATGATTTTAGATTGAAGAAACGCCTTTTCATATCCTGTAACAATGGATGTGGGGACCGAAAACTGCCGTAAAATACCGCGTATCTCGAATTTCCGCGTAAGTCGAATCTCGTCTCGTTTCCAGCTAAAATATCAATAATTTTCGTGCAATTTTGCAAGTAGGGGGTGGTTTTAGCCACCAAATCAATTATTTGACATGTTTCTACTGAATTGAACAGTTTTAAACCTTTTGAAATGATATTTTAAATTCAATCAATACGGAAATTATTTGGTTTTTCATAATGTATGTGTCAAATCAGTACAATTTGCTCAAAGAACTGTCCAATTTGGAAAACCGCGTATCTCCGAATCCGTGTATAAGAAGTACCGCGTATCTCGGGGACCGCCTGTACACTCTTAAAGCGTGTTTAAATATCAAATTTAAATAATTAAATTACCTCAATTGTTTTGAGATCCTTGTGTAACTAGTTAAAAGCTTTGAAAATATAGGCTTCCAGCTCGAAGAAGGCAAAATTTTGTGAAGTAATAATAAGAGTTTGCAATGACAATATTTAGCAAGTATTCGTTTATTGACCCGTACAGTGATGTGTGTACCTTTTCATTCCCCAAAATTTATGCCACCCTTTACTATGCATTTACCAAAGGGCCCTGCGGTACAGTCGTCAACTAGGTCGACTTAACAACATGCAGGTCATGGGTTTAAACTTCGTCTGGACTGTGCTACCACCCCTCCCTCCAGACATAGGACTGACTATGTTATCAAGGCCTAGGGTCAATATTTCAAATCATTTTCCAAAAACATTTGTTGCCCAATCTTATCGTCTCGCAAACTGTAAAACTCATGTAGCGGGAACATTTTTGTTGAAAGAGAATTAAATCGATTTGTTGCATGTTTATTTGTAGCAGGAATAATCACGGACACATTAACATACCAAAATGAATACAAAATAATTTAAACTTAATTTTAAAACATTTATGTAAGCCAATATGTGCATAGTTTTTGACATAAATAGAAAAATCAATAAATGTTGCGGCAACATGTCACAGACCCAGGCATAGGAGTAATTCTCTGATAGTCAAACCCATTAGTGGCTAAAGGCAGGCTTTGACTGATAATCGTTGTTTTACCAGAGAAGAATAATAATTTTTTAGGCTTAATTCATATAAAGTCCTAAGTTTACTTTCTTTCTACACGGATACAACACATCGATGTAAGTTAAGTTATTCAATATTTACATGTTGATTGACTTGTCTGTCATTAAGTCAAATTAATAAATTTGCTTCTACTAGTATTTAAGGTACTTTGATACATAAAAATGGAATCAATCAGAATATAAGCAGCATCAGGAATCAAGCAGAATATATTAGGTGGCTATTAGGGTTTAGCTGTGTAAAACCAATTATACTATTAATGGAGACATTTTTATGCAGTTTGCACCTCGTTTACGTTAAACAATC
Organism: Anopheles merus; assembly: GCF_017562075.2. NCBI lineage: Eukaryota > Metazoa > Arthropoda > Insecta > Diptera > Culicidae > Anopheles > Anopheles merus. Next base: position 53,537,273 of record NC_054082.1, read on the forward strand.
GTAATCCATGAAATGATTTGCAATAGTTCTCGGTAATATTATGAAGTGTAACAATCCAATGAATCGGCATAATTACGCAAAGCGAATTTTTTGTTTCACGAGAGAGCTTCTGGAGCGGATTAAACTCCTATAGGTCCAATAAGTTCGTGTTTTCATAAAAGCGGATATATTAGCAGAATTTTAATTTCACTACACGAGGACTGCTAAATGCATTTGAGGATTAAACGCATAGACTTTAAAATATTGATATTTTCTCGTATGTACATTATCTTACCATTACAAAAATGTAAAAACCTTCCGAAAAATGAAGTGCTTCTATCCTGACAATGGTTTAAAATATTCAAGTAGCGCCATAATTAGTGATTTCATGCAAGAAATAGTAAAATAGCGATAAGTCAAACCAAGCTTGTCTGTTTTGTATATCCACCGCAATTGATTCCTAACTTCCTTGTAGTTGACTCCCTTGTTAATGTCTCGCCAATTGCATACCTTCAGGCGTTTCACGTACAGGTAGCTGCCGTGGTTTCAGAGCATGTGGGCAAGAGATGAATATAAATAATAAGTTCTCATCGTTTAGTCAATGTCTAATGTTGTTGTTGCCGGCAACTTCATGTTTTTATTTTTTTGGATTTTACAACGGACGCAACTTATCAAATTCAATCCATTTTTATATTTCTGGGGGCGTTTATTTTCTCATCCCTTAATGCATTCTCATGCCTTAATGCATGTGTACTCCGTTGTGTGGATTTATATATATATATATATATATATATATATATATATATATATATATATATATATATATATATATATATATATATATATATATATATATATCTATAGATATATATATATATATATATATATATATATATATATATATATATATATATATATATATATAAATCCACACAACGGAGTACACATGCATTAAGGCATGAGAATGCATTAAGGGATGAGAAAATAAACGCCCCCAGAAATATAAAAATGGATTGAATTTGATAAGTTGCGTCCGTTGTAAAATCCAAAAAAATAAAAACATGAAGTTGCCGGCAACAACAACATTAGACATTGACTAAACGATGAGAACTTATTATTTATATTCATCTCTTGCCCACATGCTCTGAAACCACGGCAGCTACCTGTACGTGAAACGCCTGAAGGTATGCAATTGGCGAGACATTAACAAGGGAGTCAACTACAAGGAAGTTAGGAATCAATTGCGGTGGATATACAAAACAGACAAGCTTGGTTTGACTTATCGCTATTTTACTATTTCTTGCATGAAATCACTAATTATGGCGCTACTTGAATATTTTAAACCATTGTCAGGATAGAAGCACTTCATTTTTCGGAAGGTTTTTACATTTTTGTAATGGTAAGATAATGTACATACGAGAAAATATCAATATTTTAAAGTCTATGCGTTTAATCCTCAAATGCATTTAGCAGTCCTCGTGTAGTGAAATTAAAATTCTGCTAATATATCCGCTTTTATGAAAACACGAACTTATTGGACCTATAGGAGTTTAATCCGCTCCAGAAGCTCTCTCGTGAAACAAAAAATTCGCTTTGCGTAATTATGCCGATTCATTGGATTGTTACACTTCATAATATTACCGAGAACTATTGCAAATCATTTCATGGATTACGATTGTTTAACGTAAACGAGGTGCAAACTGCATAAAAATGTCTCCATTAATAGTATAATTGGTTTTACACAGCTAAACCCTAATAGCCACCTAATATATTCTGCTTGATTCCTGATGCTGCTTATATTCTGATTGATTCCATTTTTATGTATCAAAGTACCTTAAATACTAGTAGAAGCAAATTTATTAATTTGACTTAATGACAGACAAGTCAATCAACATGTAAATATTGAATAACTTAACTTACATCGATGTGTTGTATCCGTGTAGAAAGAAAGTAAACTTAGGACTTTATATGAATTAAGCCTAAAAAATTATTATTCTTCTCTGGTAAAACAACGATTATCAGTCAAAGCCTGCCTTTAGCCACTAATGGGTTTGACTATCAGAGAATTACTCCTATGCCTGGGTCTGTGACATGTTGCCGCAACATTTATTGATTTTTCTATTTATGTCAAAAACTATGCACATATTGGCTTACATAAATGTTTTAAAATTAAGTTTAAATTATTTTGTATTCATTTTGGTATGTTAATGTGTCCGTGATTATTCCTGCTACAAATAAACATGCAACAAATCGATTTAATTCTCTTTCAACAAAAATGTTCCCGCTACATGAGTTTTACAGTTTGCGAGACGATAAGATTGGGCAACAAATGTTTTTGGAAAATGATTTGAAATATTGACCCTAGGCCTTGATAACATAGTCAGTCCTATGTCTGGAGGGAGGGGTGGTAGCACAGTCCAGACGAAGTTTAAACCCATGACCTGCATGTTGTTAAGTCGACCTAGTTGACGACTGTACCGCAGGGCCCTTTGGTAAATGCATAGTAAAGGGTGGCATAAATTTTGGGGAATGAAAAGGTACACACATCACTGTACGGGTCAATAAACGAATACTTGCTAAATATTGTCATTGCAAACTCTTATTATTACTTCACAAAATTTTGCCTTCTTCGAGCTGGAAGCCTATATTTTCAAAGCTTTTAACTAGTTACACAAGGATCTCAAAACAATTGAGGTAGTTTAATTATTTAAATTTGATATTTAAACACGCTTTAAGAGTGTACAGGCGGTCCCCGAGATACGCGGTACTTCTTATACACGGATTCGGAGATACGCGGTTTTCCAAATTGGACAGTTCTTTGAGCAAATTGTACTGATTTGACACATACATTATGAAAAACCAAATAATTTCCGTATTGATTGAATTTAAAATATCATTTCAAAAGGTTTAAAACTGTTCAATTCAGTAGAAACATGTCAAATAATTGATTTGGTGGCTAAAACCACCCCCTACTTGCAAAATTGCACGAAAATTATTGATATTTTAGCTGGAAACGAGACGAGATTCGACTTACGCGGAAATTCGAGATACGCGGTATTTTACGGCAGTTTTCGGTCCCCACATCCATTGTTACAGGATATGAAAAGGCGTTTCTTCAATCTAAAATCATATCTGACACCAAATCTAGATGGGTTCAACCTATGTCCGGTAAGCTGTACCAGCTGTGCTAATATAAAGCATGCATTTATTATCTAGCATTTTTTAAACTTTTTAGATGCGACGACCATTTTCGGTCAAAGCCTTTCTGTACCACTAATAGGCTTGGCTATCAGTAACTTAAATGCCCATAGCAGGATAATCATCCCAGCGTATGGGGGCACGATCCATTCGAGGCTTTTACCCATGCCGATGTTATTGAGTGGTACGAGTTGACGATTGTATCACGAGATTGACTAATTATTTGAATTTCACTTACTATTTGAAACAAATAGTTTTTTTTTTCACATAAATCGTTTACAACATCACGGCACTCAAACGGTTGTCGAATGGAAAAGAATGCATCGAATCGAATGGCTAAATATTGGAATCATGCCGAGTGCCAAGATCAAGTGGATATCGTGGCATAATAAATAAATACATTTTATTTTTCGTTGTTCATACTCACATATTATAATACATGTTTTCCAACCCGTTCTGCCATATGAGTACAGATTTAAATTTTATAATAATTATTTGTCTAGTTAAGATAAGCTAAATTATAATAAAAAGTATAATAGATGTTACAAATTGCACCATAATACCAAATGCAACACCATTTTTGGTTTCGCTTATCACGATTTTTATAAACGATACGCCACGAAGTGCGATGAACATTCCTGTGAACATGGGAGAGTGCACAGGCAACACATACTGTGTGCGAGAAAGAGTGAACAGTTATCTTGCATGCAGCAAGCAACAGCCGGAAAAAGCCGGTTTTTTCAAAGAACGGAACGCACGAACGATAGCACCTTGCTGACAATATTGAAGCGGCAAAGACCGGAACGGAGTGAACGGAAAGAACGAATTGAACGGAACGGAATGAACGGAAAGAACGGAATGAACGGAAAGAACGAAATGAACGGAACGGAACGGAATGAACGGAACGGAACGAAATGAACGAAAAGAACGGAAAGAACGGAATGAATGAACGGAACGATTTTGTATAAAGGATCGGAACGGAACGGCCTGCATAAAGAACGGAACTTTTTTACTAGGTTCGGACCGGAACGGCCAACACTAATACTTACTCCTTTTCTCCATCAAGCTTGCCTAGCTATAGTCTTTTGTCATCAAGTGCATAAAACATAGATTGCAAACATTTCTTTCAACGAACATAAAATGTTCCATGCACAACCCAGGATTTGTTCGGATTCATTTTATTTAAACCAATATCATATAATGCACCCTGCTTTTGCTATTCACCTGCACAACCCAACGCACTAGAGAATTATTTGTAGCGGCTGTTTTCACCCACCGTCCCACTGCAACTGAAGATCGGCAAATGTGTCTCAAATATTCATCCGTCAATAGTTTTACGCTCACTTTTAAACACTTTCAGTTCTTCATCATCCTACTCATTGCCTTATTATGTTATGCAAACACTTTTGCCCTAGATTGTTTCATTGTTTCTTCCATTGACTTTCCTCTTCTTCGTCTTTCTCTCTGCACAGCACCTTCATCTGTACGGAGAACCTACTCCGGTATCGATCATTTTACAAAAAAGCCACCTAAATTATTCATATTTTGCTGATTCTTTTGTTTATTTGTGAAGGGGTTTGATTTTCGTATCTCTTGATTGGCTGCATCGATTTGATGGATGATTTGACCTTTTGCACATCTTGGCACGGTGCTTTGTCAAAACACTGTTCTATCAACATGCCACGGCAGGGATTTACTTCCTCTAGCCTGTGTTTCGCTCATGCACCTTATTTAGAGTGTTGCAGCTGTTGCTTACTGTTACCTACCAATGCTTCGCTTTCATCATCGTGGCATTGTTCCTATGTGGCATTTTGTATTAAATGTATGTATGTTTCCTGTTCTCCGCATTTCCTTTCCCATACATAATAATTTATTACATCGAAAAACGTTTAGAGTTAGATTCTTCTTAGGTAATCTTCTAGTAGCTCTCGGGTTTGTTTTGCGTATCGGGTTTCCCATCCTTCATCTGTCGCTTACATACACGTTGACTGCATCCGGTTGAAATTCCATATGCACAGAGGTGTATCCCTAACACACGATCATACAAAAGAAACTTTAATACATCTAGCTGTTCGGTTCGCTTGTACCATGGGTATATCATGTTCGATTCGATTGTGGATTCGATAGTTTAGAAGTTGCTACAACAATTTTGTTTTTCACTCGGCTGCAAACACACGCCAATCTGTGCTCCACTGTTAAGCTGGCGGAGCAAACCAAGACGGGGCGCTGGAATGAGTTCGAAACTAAGCATAGCCGTGGACTGTGATGGGATCTTTTGCCGACTGAATGCAGCTCGAGCGTGTTTGATTCTTTCATTATAGCGGCGTGTATTCTAGCCCTCATCTGCCGATCTTTGTCAACGGAAAGCTCTTATCAAATAACAACTATTTACACATCAGTTTTACCATCTAGTGCTGAATCTTTATGTTCATGTTTTTTTTACTGATTTTTTAAATATATATTTTTCGACGATGAGCATGAGTGTTTTGCAGCACTTTAGTGTCATTTGAAGGTATATCAGTGTTTTTGCACCCGAAGCGTCCCGATTCACGTTGCATGATTTCATTCCGATTCTGCCGAAATGTGTAAAAAGTAAATTCGATCAAATAAGCTATGCGCACGGTACGAGCCCACGCTGTGTGTGTTCGTGTGATCAATTCCCCGTTACCGGGGCGGGTTTTAACGAGGAGATTGATAAATACATTTAAAATTAATTATATTGGAGGCTGCTTGCAGCGGTGCAGCGTCAGTAACAGCGGAAGCAGCGTGATTGCCTTTCCTGTTGCACCGCTTTCCTGCGAGAACCTGGGGATGGGGGAAATGATGCTGCTGAGTAGTATCATTAGTTTCATAAACATCGAAATGGATGCTCAAGGCTCAATCCGTGATCAATGTGGGGCGGAGAGAGAGAGAGAGAGTGCTAACAACAACAACAACCACGGCTACAAAGGCAAACAAAAAAAAGCAAGCCAACGAAAGCCATCGATCAACGCGACCCAATCAGCGACAGTGTGGACTGCAGGATGGACGATTTATTTTCATCCCGCGCCCGTAGAATTAATCAATTTATTCCGTTTTCCAATAAGCACACTGCGATGGCAAACGGGAGCGGAGCAAGTAGGGGTGCACAGGTGCACGGTGCGCTAAAGCCATAAGGTTTTGATTTGCAAGTCACATTTGGTTGGCTGGAGCTGGGAACATTTTCCCCCCCGGGGCGGGCGCTCGCATTCCTATGCCAAACAGTAGTGCATTCAATTAATCTATCGTTGATGGGGGGCGTAGGTTGTTTGGCGAAGGAGGTGAAGGTGTTTCATTTTCCCGTTGCTCTCTTCCCCTCGATGCCTCACCACCCTTTCTTGATTGAATTGGACCTTAAGCATGTTCGATTTAAATCACCGATAAGCTTCTCTCCCCCTTTCCACGTGGGCTGCGGCGCGAAGGAATGACGGTGGCCTTTTCGTGATTATTGACAAATTTCAAATCACTTTTAAGTGCAATGCACTTTTTTGTGTGTGCTGTCTATGGTTTTTGTTTGCTTGCAAATCAGAGTTTTGGTGTGATTGATTGAGTTGAGCTCAAAGACAAAAACTGCATGTTGCGAGTTTTCCATTGCACTCAATTTGTGTCCTCTTCATATAGCAGTTCGCGCACAAGCAGCAAGGAGCGTCCTTTCCACAACTCACCTCGAACGATAAAAGTGTAAATGTGTTACTTTTCTTCTTCTTCCTCTCTCGTGTAAAAGATCATTATGATCAGTTTACGACCAACATGATCCAATTTTGCTCTTCCCCCTATTCATTTACCGCCAATATGGTTACGCTGCAAAATGGGACGCCAAATGGTTCCGTTTATTGCAGGCATTTTCGAATAAGTGTTTCCCACTATGGCATCGCATTTTCAACACGTGCTTTTTTCTTGCTTCGCGAAGCAAACAGAACGAAAGCGTACAGGGACGGGACGGACCGCCGCTGCAACAGCAGCAATGTGGAAAACAAAAATCGACACATCAAACGAAAGTGCACCAAAGCAGCATAACTTCATTTATTCATTTTCAATTAAATTTTCGCTTGCGGAACCGTGCCATCACCAGGACTGTTCCGCCGTGCTCCCTATTCGCAGGCCGCCCTCCCAATTTGCTCCTTGCTGGCTGTGCTGTGTTGCACGTAGCGTAGCAGAGTACCGGTGAAGTACAACTGCAGAGGTGGAACGCGGGACTGAGAGAGACCATGATTGGCATCATGATAGTTACGGGCTCGGTATTGGTGCAACGCAGATACGATGCACCGTGACCGAATGCACTCTCGTGCTACCTTTTGCTCGGTACTCGGTTTGATGTTGCTATCGTGCACTCTCTTTCACACACACCCACACACACACACACTTACTGGAATGAAGGGAAATTAAACAGTGAAAAGAAGTTTTTACCCATTTAGAATATGTTTTATCAACGAGGACTAGGACAAAAAAGGGATCGTAAAGTTAAACGAATAAGTGAAACTTTCACCCCTCTCCTTTTTTCGCAATACCCTTATTTTCAACTCTACTGGTAGGAACGGGTTTTATATGGTTCGATCGACTCATTATAAAATGAGAAGCACGAGTGAAGCGTGTAGATCGAATTTACATAGAATTTGTTTAAATGATTCCTATTCGTCGCTTGCAATGTATTTCTGTATGTTTAGGTGTCTTTAGTTAATTTACTTTCAATAGGGTGAGAGTTTCATTCTTGAACATCAAAGGCTCGCGTTTTGTAAACTGATCGATTACAGAATGCGATAGAGAGCACAACCTTTTATACAAATCGTTATTGCAGGTTTGTATTTAGAGTTCTACAGAAATTGATGTAGACGCTTGAATTTAGTAGAGCGAAGATGAAATCCAGGTATAACTCTGATCTCACCTATCCAGACACGTCACCTATTCCTAGGATTAAAGGCATCAAACCAGAATCTTTGATCGACTTTGGAACTATTTGGAACGATTCAATCGAAAAGGGACACTCTGTACGGCGAGAAAAGTTCTGCAAAACACTCATCATCCACCATCCTCATTCTCCTCTTCCTCCTCCTCCTCCTCCTCCTCATCCTCCTCCTCATCATCATCATCATTATCATTAGTGTCATTCTAAACATCACCGTTGTTGGCTTTGGCTTTACGGTTCGAGACGCAGTGTGCTGGTTGCGGTCTGCCCCCATCATCCAGCTGCAGAAATATGCTCTCCTAAACCGCATGATCTATCGACGAGATGACACACCATTAACATTACGTGTGAATATGCAAGGGATATAGACCGGGATGGAAGGATTCAAGGGATAGTCACTGCCCCATGCTCTCACATGCACATGCAGTGGTTCAGCTGGGTAGGAGAACAGAAGGAAGAAAAACACATAACGCGTCAAATGATGGGGAACGAAATGTACGACAATCCGGTTAAATCCTGTAGTCAGTTTTTTATGCCATTCCCTTCCCACCACGGCAATTTCGGGGGTTCCAGTGGGGTTGTGGATTCTACGCCTCTTACTGCTGCCGCCGCAATGGGTCTTGTTAGCACTAACGGAGCACAGTAGTAGTAGTGTTAGCCGTCGGTTCCGGCTGGACACTGCATCACGGCATACGGGTGTAGGCAAACTATCTTCGAAGAAGCGCACCGAGCGAGACGATTGGTCGACTGAGTTGGGCTAATGAGGGATGGTTGTTGTGCAGCACCAGTGCCAGCGTGATGAGAATAAGCATCCACAGATTTCGGCACCCGACGATGTTTCCTGCCGGGCTCGGCAATATCCGTCCACCGCCTGATGAGGTGACTGTAATGGGAGAGTATGCAAATGGATGAATTAGAGAGGTGGGAATGGTTTCAAGTAGATATAGGTCATTGTGCCTTGATATTGTGACACTTAGGGAAATTATTTATTTTATTATTAAAATTGTAGTTTTTCTATATCATAAAATTTGATAAAGCAATTGTGTTGTTGCAATACAAAACAGTTTACATGTTCAAGCAGTTCCCATATTTTACGCAATAAACATTATTTATTCAATGTACTATTAAATTACTGCATGAATTTCATTACATTCTCTTATCATTTACATGTTTGTCAAATCCTCTTTAGAAGAAAGAAGAAAGATATGCATCCCGTCAATACAATATTGTTTCTTTCATATTTGGTATTGACTTTTCAAAATATTTGGAGTAAGACTACGCTCTGGTAAAAATCGAACACGACGGCACGACGGTCCGGCCTCAGCACAATTTTTCGATCGAAAAAACTCAATAGGCGCTCACGTAAAACTGACAGTATCGGCCTCAGCACAATTTTTCGATTGAAAAAATTCGATAGGCGCTCACGTAAAACTGACAGTATAACTATTTCTTTCATACTCCCACATGAAGTCGATTCCTATCGAGTTCAGTATTTAGTGTAGCTAAACTATTTTTTTGTATTTAATAAATGATTTTTTATCACCCAAAATATTGAAAAAGGACCAAAACATTTACCAACTTGCTTTTACAAAACGTTTATCGAAACCATTAACCTTGATTTATGGCATTTTTCTGATATTCGATAATTTCCGCAGCTCAATGCGTCGTTGATTTTTCCCCATACAAAGCAAAACGATCGAATTTTTGTAGCATAGTTCATTTTGCTCGTGAGTGTATTGGTATACCAGTTTTCAAAAAGACCAGTAAAATGAACACCTTGGCGGCGAAATGAGTGTCAAATGACACCAAAATGACAGCCGGATTGATCGAATTTTTTTGTTCGAAAAATTGTGCTGAGGCCGTCTGTCTGTGATGTTCGATACAAACCTGTGCTGTGAATACCTTTCTAGTTTGTTTACGTAATTTGTCTCTTTTTATTCTAAAAATTGAGAGCAAAATATTTAAAATAGCGCTCAATAATATTTGCAATGCTTTACAATCAATTATAACATCAAATATACACACAGCAAATTTTCTCATCCTGCTTCAGTAAAGTTTTTTTACTGAAACGGTTCAGTAATAGAATATTTTACTGATTTTCAGCATGAATGTCATGTTTTTATTGACTTTCAGCAAAACAATTTGCTGGATTCATTTCAGTAATACGCATTTTACTGAAAATCAGTAAAATAAGTGTCAAATTAATCGTTTCACTGGATATCAGTAAAACAAATTACTGAAAATGCAGCAATTCATTCTGTCAAATCGACCTGTAAGTCAGAACATCAAAACAAAACAATGCGATACCTACTTGCTCGTGACGTGCAAAAAGTTGATTTTGTAGGCGCTTACAGGCACCCTCGTGAAATTTAAGATGATATTTCGGCTTACGGGATTTATTTAAAATAATTGGCAGCCGTGTTGGTGTGTAAAAAGTTTGCTACAATCCACTGTGCTTGCTGAAATTGCGCATAAAAACTGTATAAAACAACACGACATATGTATGAATATGAACTGAGCGACTGGCAATATCTGCACATCAATAAAAACTCTATTTAAAAGAAGTATTTCGTCATTTTTCAATCGCTACCAACTACTGAAAAATCAGTAATATGAGAATGGCTTTACTGGGATTTCAGTAAACGAGCTGTCATTTTGGTGAGCACCGGACATTACTGAATGATTCAGTAAACATTCTTTTTACTGAAAGGATTACTGAAACTTCAGTTGAAAAAAATTCAGTAAAATTTTACTGTAGTTCAGTAAAAAAAGTTTTCTGTGCAGGTTTGAAACATATAAACCTATTACGTGTACACAATGCATGTGTATGTACTGTATGTGTTTTAGCATGGACGTTTGTTTACATTTTTAAATATTAAATTTGAATGATTTTTATGTTATTATTGATGTGATGTGAACTAGTTATAAATTATTTGTTAAATCTTCCCCCTGCAGATGGATATTCCTTTAAACTAATGTACTAAAGCATCTATTTAATCATTGTTTATCGCTCATTTAATCATCAGCATAGCCGTGAACTGCTTTCTCTTAATGGCCAGGTTTGCCTTATGGATCAGCACCTCATCTTCATTCACCACTAAGAAGATTTGGAGGAAAACAACATTTTGATTTTGAAGAAACAGAAAAATTAAAATGCATTGCCTTTACCTGTCGTTGACTGCTGAAACCACTCGTCCAAGATGATTGGGTTGCGGTTCAATTAATCAATTAAAACCCTTTCATGTCATTTTCTTAACAAACCATCCAAGCGCTTTTATCGCTGTGATTCCCTGCTCACATATTCGCACACACAAACGAGCACTTTTCTTAGATGAAAGGAAGATAAAAAGGATTCAGACGCTCTCGATTGGTGGCCTTTGTGTTGTCCTTTTTCCTTTGTTTTTTTGTTGTTATTGTTGTTCTTGGAGTCAAGCTTTTCATAGATGAGCGTTTTTTTTTCGAGAAATTTATCAGATCGTAGCTTTTTGAAGCTCATCCATTGATCTCTTTATCATTTTTGGTTAGGAACGGATTAGAATGGTTTCTTAAAATTTAGATAAAAAAGAATTATCACGCCACAATGGCTTTCTATCGGCGTAGCATGACCCTGAATTGGCTTTGATTTAAATTTAGCATTTTTTCAACATCCGTTCGATTGGACAGCACAATAAAAGCGAACATGGCTAAAGCTCATTGAAGAAGAAAAACAAAACATAATACAAAATAACCAACACAAAAACAAATCTCTATTCACAAAAAAAAAAAACCCACAAAAAAAGGTTTATTTTTTGGAAAACGGCATGACAAGTGCCATAGTCCCGTGCAAAACGGGCGTAAAAATACTTTTCCATTGACTGATTCCAAGATCCAAGGGATTCAAGAGTCTTGGTTGGCCTCCCTCCCCAATAGAACAATGCGCATTTCTTGGAGCAGAGAATGTCAAACAAATGGAGAGGGTGCAACAACAACAACAAAAAAGTTCCATTAGCTGCTGCCGTTCCCATCACCGAGGCCTTTGAGGTCGGTGTGTAGCCCGGGATTCGGGGGAATGGGAAATAAAAGGAAAACACTAGCCGACCAACATTCGACGAAGCGCCAAATCATCCTAATCAGATTGTCGGAAAAGCGTTATTCAGTTGATTAAGAGAATGTGAGTGCGTCCGTCGATTCAGTGCGTATAAATTGGGCGTAGGATGGTTTGCTCTGCGAAAACCGGGCGAGCGTGAAGATTATGGTGAATTTACTCCCATTGCTTCTTTATTTTTATTCTTTCTTTTTTCTCCCTTTTCCAGCAGCAGGATGGCGACACACGCATGCATATCATCGCAGCGAAGGGGTCGCCTTTTCCGGTCGGCCCCAAATGATGAGGTTGAATTCTTTTTCGCCCTTTCCATGCCAAACGACGCTGGTGTCTTGCGCTGAGGACACTCCTGCTCTGCCCTATAGCCCAAGCCCTGCTCATCCGGAACTAATCTAATCCTCTCGAATTGGCCCCAAATGTCCGTTTGATCATCCTTCCGGTCCGGCCGAGTCGTGGCGGGTGAGAGCTAGAGGTCACATTCCAGCGTGGCAGAATGATAAATCAATTTTGCTGCACTGGATCTGGTAAGGAGACTGGCAGCATCTTAAGCATTTGATCGGTGTGATGGTATCACACGGCTCGCATCGAACCGGGGTAAAGGGAAGAAGGAAAACATTCTTGAAAGCGGGAAAGTCCACAGTCACGAGGCACACCTAAAAGTGACCGGAAAAACATCTGTTGATTAGCTTTCGGGCCCAATTTCGATCCACTGGTGGCCGCTGGTGAAACACTAGCACAACCAATAGATTACTATACTCTTGAGGCTTGTGACCAGATCAAGCCCGTTCCTCTCCTATTCTGTTTGGGTGTCCAGCGTGCGATGGAGGGATGGTAACGAAGCGATAGCTTCGTAATGGTGCCAGGGCCATTAATCAAAGCCGGAGATTGTGCCCTTCGAATTCGGTGCTCGCTTCTGATTGAGTTTTCTTGATTTGCCATCTCATGATACCATTGCTATTCTGCACTGTACTGTACGACGGGAGGAAGGTTATTATTGTTTTGTGAATTAAGCTCCAAGAACGGTGACAATGTTGAAACGGAAGAAAATGTTTCTCACTGGTTTTTTACACATTGTTTATTTTGATCTTTACTTTTCTGATGTAATGTTTCGATTGGTTGAGCGAGTTGAAGTTGGTTGGGCGAGTTGATTTAAAAATAGGGTTTTGTCTGTATGGTTGAGTAATTGCTGCGTATAATTGTTGGGCTCTCTGTACATATGATAGAAAACATTTCCAAAAGAAAAAAAACCTAACGCCTGTTAAAGATCTTAAATATCCTCTACCGCTGCTGGTATTCATATTAATAGACACCTAGCCAACATCCGGCACCATCCCTCTACAATCGAATGGCGTTTGTAGTTCGATGGATGCCCAGTTTGAAAATAACAGATCAAAGTCATGCTTCAACAGTCACCTTATTCCAGTACTGCTTCACACATGGCGCATGGCGTGAAGAAGATCCAACCTGCAGCCCAGAGCGGCTGTAAATTGCCCTCTCTCGCATATTCCCACCGACGATAAACGCACCGCGGTGGGTTAATCATCCTGGGACCATCGTTCGGGAGTGCTGTTTACACACTTCAAACCCACACGGCAAAATGTACGAGGCCTGGGAGGGGGGAGCAGGTTTTCAATACGTACCTCTGGCCGGTATTGGATCCCGCTGGGGCACGCCCAGCTCCAGCTCGGTGTAGCGCTCGTACAGCTTCCCTATAGTGGCGGTACATCGCAGCAACAGTGCGCCACCGGATCCGGACGCACCGCCTAGTCCCGGCATCAGCCCCGTACCGAAGTGCGAGCTTTGCAGGTGTAGCCGTAAGGTGAGACTGCTGGAGATCAGATTGTCCGTGGTGGTTCGTGATTCTTCGTGCGATGTGTAGACCTGCAGAGAACGAGAGCGGAAAAATGGTATCGACTGTATCAGCAAATGGTTTCTATATTTGATAGACCGACCATCGATGGCTCGAAGCCATTTTAAAATCTGGCGGGTATCTGTGGCGGTGGTCTAATAAAACAGAGAAAATAACACACTAAACTACCTGTAACCCTCATCGCGTACGCCTCGGCACGGTATTCAGAAACCTAATCAAACTTCAAACGGAACGGGCGACCTGTTCGCTGCCAATACACAGCACTGCTTTAGTGTACCCGGGAGGGCAAATGGGCTGGCGGGTTTTCCGATTTCCGAGGCCCGGGGCCAGAAATAATGGACGAGTTCGGTATGAATAATAAAGGCAAACGACCGGGCCGAGCTCCCCGGCCGCATGACAGTGAGTTCCGAGATTTATCGGTCCCATTTGGACCGATTCACGGGTTTTCTTTTCTCGATCGATCGATCGAACGGGCATCCTTTTGATGCTATCTGGTGGTCAATGGCACCGTGGATAGGCAGAAAAAAGGGTTGAACTGGACGTGCGTACTTTTATGGCACACTTCTTTTACGGCCAGCAAGACGCTTCCGCTAGTAGAAACACAGAGATAAAGAAAAGGAGCGAAGACCGAGAGCGGAAAGCAAGAGGCGTAGGAGGATTGAAGTACAATATTGTCGTCTATCGCAGGATAAGCAATGTTTGCGTCTAGGTTAAATCCTTCGCTAAACTTTACTCAGCGCTCAGGTACTGGCAGCGGTGGAGCAACACGGGTTGTTGTGTTGTGGGCGAGTCTGCCCTGAGCCCTGGACCGATATTTATTGCGATTTTATGTGTATCGGTCGTGCTCGATAATGCAAACGCTTAGGAATGAGCCGAATCACGCCAACCTGCTCGGCGTGTACGGTTTGCCTTCCGCGCTCCGTGCAGCTCGCTCGTGGCAGCGGCAATGAACGAGCAATATCGAGATGGATCGAGCTCCCAAGACCAAAGTGATGTAGTCATAAATGCTAGCTTCTTTACGATTGAGCCACCGAGACTCTCTTCCCGAGGGGTGCTGAGGGGATGCTGTCAGTGACGGTGTGGTCATATGTATCGAGTTTCATTGGCTGGCTATTTTTATGTCATCACTTCGCATGACGCGCACAGGGGCTGGACGGCGGGGCATGAACCGTCGTGTACTTCGAGTCGTGTGCGACATGTTTGGTTGTAGAGATGATACCGAGACGAGCAGTTGGTAGTGGTAGTGGTTGGTGACGGACCAGCAGCTTAACAGTTGCGAACAGGAACAGGATCCGTATCAGTAAATCATAAACTTGTCGATACGCTTTTTTATGTGCCGAAGGTCGTGCTCGGTGCCGGACACAATGACACTGAGGGGCGCACACATTGTGAAGGACGCATCGTTAAACGAAGGAACGTTCTTGGAAGATTAAGAGACCGTCCCGAGCGTGTGGGCTTGTTGGTGAAAGCAGAGGTTTTAGGTTTGCTACGTTCAGGGAAATGGAATGGAAAATTGTTCACCTCGTACGGACGGTGCGCCGAACACGAGCAAAACAAACGGAATGAGCGATAAAAAAGGGCAAGTAAACATTTATTACGACATGACTTCCGATAAGCAAATAGGGTCGAGGTAAGCCGGGGTTGCAAAGGAGCAACGCAAGGGGCGAGGACGGATAAGCTTCCCGACTGATCGCACAACCATAAGGTGTTGGATAAGCCGTTGAGATGAGCGTGGAAATGGGCAGCTGGGTGCCGGTGCAGAGCAACAACATTTACATTTGCTAGTAACAATGGCGACGCAGAGCAAAAGCAAAACCGTACCGTACTTAAACAAGCATTTACTGTTTGCCTGCTCGCTTCGATATGCTGGAAAGCGGAAGATTAAACAACCGGGAGATATAATTTTTGAAGCACTGTAAACGATTCGCCGCCTTTGCGAGAAAGTATGAGAGAACTTTGCCTAGTACCGGCCAGCAACGTTGTGCATTATACACGGAACTGCTGCACATCAAAACTCAGCGTGGGATTAAAACACGACAAAAACCCCAAAATACACTCACACACACACTTTGTACGGCGTGTGTTCAAACAAGGAAAGTTGGCTAACAAAACATACACCCATCGCTCATTGTAGCCAGTGGGGCAGACTGTTTCCGAGATTGAATTCTGCATTGTGCATGTTGTGCACCGCGGTGGGTGATAGTAACGGCTTCTGCTAGTTACCTCTGGCAGTGGTCAGTGGAAACAGTTCGCTCGTATTGCTACAATTACACGCCTTCCAGTTCCAGTACCCCGTCGTGGCAGGAGCTTCAGGGGAAAAGTTTTCCCCAAGCTGTAATTTATTCCATCGGGCACTATTGCTTCCTGTTTTATGGCGTGCACTGTTTTTGTAGCCGAGTTTTCACGATTTAACGAACCTGCTAGAATGATTATTCACGCTCGTTTTACCCGCACACGGTGGTCAGGCAATGCATTAACTACAGTGTTGGCTAGTAACAGTGCTTTGGTGTAACAGCAAACCCTACAACAACATTAAGGGAATCTCTAGCGTGTCGATGGTTATCGTGTTCGTGTTCATTACATTTGTAGTTTTATTCGGATGAAGCTGGAATTGTAATACAATGTTATCGCGTTCGGTTTACTGATTTTGACGAAAAACTCTTAGTGTAGTGTACATTTCATTGAAAACTAACTGTATGTTACTAGAAATTTGAAAATACAGCCTATGTTACGCCTGGTAACAATTTGTTGAGTAGATTTTCTTAGAAATCGTTTTGTGCGTAAGTAATGTTTGTTGCACAGTTTAAAAATTAGTCTGTTTTCTCTCGCTTAACTTTTGCTACTAACTTTCCCGATGGCGCCTATTCTCGATCAGCTGATCATTCTTGACCCCGCATGACCCCGTTTTGTGACCACTTTTCTCTAATTGGACATATTTCCAGTACGCCAGTACTTGTTGTCTCGCCTTTGGGGATATCCTTTTGTCCTTATCTTCCAAACAGTGGCATCTGGTGTTTTTTCTAGTAAAATATTCGAGCTGTCCTTGCCAGCTCTTTGTTTTGTTTATGGTTATTAATTAGAATTTTTCGCCGTATGGCTCAACAAAATTATATACTATTCTTATATACTATTGCTACACCTCAAACATTCGTTTTTTATAAACATTCGTTATGTTAATCTACACGAGGCTGATATCGTGCCAACAATAAATAAATCGTAAATAAATTTTGATTAATAAACATATTGAACATAGCCCTATACGTCGTAGTCATCGCACACCTTAAAGGGTGTTATTGAATCCGTTAAATATGTGAAATTTTGTCTTTTGTTTGGTAAAATTTGACGATTGATATAATTCATTGTTTTTAGCTGATTAAAATATTTTTTTTGGACTGGACTGTGAAATGGACTTTTTTTGCTGATTTTACAGGGTTGCCCACGATTTATTGGTCGGTTCCCATATTTTTTTGGGCTCGTCTCACGATTTATTCATCGTATCTCATAGATTTTTGGCTCTTTCCCATAATTTATTGATATCATCTGATTAGATATCAATACAATTGAACCATAAAATGCTGGGAGCTAACCAATAAATCGTGGGAACACACCAAAAACAATATGGGAACCAACCAAACACTTATGGAAACCAATAAATACATCGTGGAAAACCCTGTATGACTACAACCACTGTAAAAATATGCCTGGGACATAAATGTGGCATAAATGCGTCGAACTTGAATAAATCAAATGCAATGCATAGTAATTATGGTAAAAACATTTAATTTGATTGCAATATGTTGAAATATGAATAAATATTATTCAAAAAACTTTATTAAATGCACAAAACATATGTTCCTCACTATAATTCCATTTCCTACGATGTTTTTAAAGAAATTATTTATATATTGAAAAAAAATAATTTATATGGCAAAGAAAATAAAACATATCAGCTATAAAATATTTTATTATATTAAATTATTCTCTTTTTCTTATTATTATAATTTCATGTGCCAAGCCGTTAGGCCCCGAAGGGTCGCGTTTAAATGGCACATTCCTTAAGTGCTCATGCTTTTCCACTATCCGAAATGAAATTGATTATGAAGTGCAAGGGCAAGCAGTTCTTACGCGACTCGTTTGAAGTGCACTACGCTAACATTCCTGCAACACCGAATGGTGTGCACAATCAAGGTGCAAAGCTGCATCAGGGCCCTCATGTAATTCAATGTGCGGAATGAATTTCCTTCCATTATCACTTTCTGTTTGTCTGGGACCAGTACGCCGTGACCCACATGCTCGTTGAGATGTTGACGGCAGGTGATAAATTAAAAGTGGCAAACGTGTGCTGCCAGCGTACTGCTTGCGACGTTGCTGCCTGCCTTTCAATGCCCATAAGCTAGCATCTCTCCTTGAGCTAGACGCACCCGGCCCAAGGCTGTGCATAATTGGAGCGCCAAGAAGGATTTGAGCGTTATTCTACTCGGCAGGCTTGCTGGTTGGCTCCCAGCGGGGCAATATTGTGCTCAGCAATGCTGAACATTGCCGGGTGAAAAATAGAAAATTCGTGTGCAAGTGAAACTTTTCATGTGCAAGTTAAGTAATGTTTCGCCCTCCTCTGCCAACCAACCCACGAAGCGCTAGAGGCCGTGCCCGTTGAAGGAGAATGGGGTCAAAAATCTACCCCACGATGAACGTATTACGATGTCAGTTTTAGTTTTACTCTGCCATCAACCGGTGGCGCTTGGTCGACTGCAGCAAATATGATGACAGAGCGCATCTCAACTCGTTCGGCCGCGAGCCCACCGTCAGCGAAAAAGATCTCGCACCATAACAAGATTTTCATTTGAGGCACATCCGGCCACCAGCTGCCATGAGAGAGGGAAACCATTTTTCACGCCTCCAACATGTGGTACCAGAATCTGTCGGACAGAAATCGCCTGTCGTTTTCTCTCTTCACTCTCTCTCCCACCCTTTATCGGTGGCTCGGTGGAACGCTTCACTTATTTGAGAGTTCTGCACCAGCAGCACCCAAAGGTACAGCGAGAGGAATGTAATTTAATGTAGATCTTTTTTTTTGTTGGTCACCCCCCGAACCTATTCCTTTTTCCTGCGAGCGTATAAATTGTTCCACCCGCAACCGTTTACCGCAGATTCAATTTACGGTGGACATATTTTGCCACAATTTTGTTGGCCCAACCTTGTCCATAGCTGTGCTTGGCCTCATGAACCGTACAGCACCGCCCATCGGGCAACGTAGATGGATGCTTTACGATGGCAAAAGTTTGTCAAAGTTGGTCGAATGCTCGAGTGGAGTGAGTTGAAAGGAGGCACGTTTGAAAACATCGACGAACCATGGTGGAAGGCAACATTGATGAGCTGCGGTTGTGGAAGGAGGAACGTGGGCACTGTGGCTACATCACCTGAAATTCCCTCCTGGGGGGTGTAAAGTAGAGAGCCAGGAGACTTCATAACTGTATGTGACCCGTAATTGATATGGAAAGTTTGGGCTAGTGGTCGAAATGGTGCAATAATAAGAGCGGCTTTGCACTAAGAAAAGTGATCGCTTCATGTTAATGGTAACATAGGAGTAGTAATTAAAATTTATGCTCAGCTTTAAAATGGACCCGTACCCATGGGAGTCACATACAATTTCTGTCGAAAACGACATGTGCCAATGAATATTTTATAGTCTAAAAATGGTTCAAAGTTTACAGGAAATTGTATGTTGCACTTCAAAGAGAAATTGAACAGAAAATCCACAGCAAACAGCTTAGTGCTAGTGAATTGTAGCTCATGGCGATCAAACCATGCTCAGCTTAGATAATATTAGTTTTGAATTTTAGTTTGAAACTGGCACAGTTGAAATTTAACTTGAAAATAGTCAGCCTAAGCCCTCTCGAATACTTGTATTAACACCCATTTCTACTAAAACAATACTATTCGCAGAAATAAAGCACTATTCCACCATCCGTAGAGCAGCTCGCTAGCCTTGCAGTGTTCTTTCGAATTTCCGACCGCTTCGCAATGCAGAGCAAATCAAGCGAGAAGCATAATTTGAACAGCCGCGCCACGGCTAAATCGGCAAATTAGCGTGCATCCGTACGCTATTGATTCGTCGTTCGGTTCGCTAGAAAAAGAGGGACCGAGTACGTTTCGCGGTCCATCTTTTGCTCAAAGCCGCCCTTTTTATTTTGTCCAATCAACTGACGCCGACCAAGGAGGGCGATTTGCCAAGTGTACACACTCAAAAGGCAGACCAGCGCGGACCGTCGGTGGCGTGGCAAGAGTGTCAGAGCAGGATCCGGCTGGAACGGAATGGAAAACCACTCACCCGGTATGAAACTCAAAATGGTGCGTAATTGGCTCAATATTAAAATTTACTCAATGGAATGCAAATTTGTCTCAAGCTGCTTCCCGGACTGACGCTCGTTCCGCGCACAGATCGGAACCATAACTGGCGGCTGCTCTTGAAATCGCTCGGCGCGGTACTAGACGACAGCTGGAATTCGTTTGTTCATACCACCATTCTAAGCTGGCATTTCATGCAAGTCGACTCTGTAAGTGTTTGTGTGTGTGTCTGTGTGTGTGTGTGTTTTTTTTTGTGGTCCAACGTTGGTGCCAGCCCTATTATTTAGGCTGTTTGTGCTTTGGTTAGTTGAAAGAAAATCCAACCTAGGCGTATTGTGCAGGCTGCTATGTCACACAACAACAAAAAATGCAAAGAATCGTGGAAACACACAGACACACGCCGAGAAAACAACAGCGGCTTACCCACACGAATGCCCGAAAAATCGCTAACCAAGACAGAAACGAAAATGAAGATAGATAAAGCGTCTCGGAGAAAAACACTCGCTTCATTATTCTTATTTTATGCCCCTTTTTCCTTCTTCTCGTGTCATTTACTTCCACTCCGCGGGCGCGGGAGACGGGCCGTGCCGGGTAGCGTTGACTGGCTGTTTCGTTTGTACAAATAAAAAATAGCCGACTGCTGGCACATGACTTTTCCCTTTATTTTCCTTCGCTCTCCAACTTCACTGTGTTTCCTCCACTTGGCGTGGGAGGTGGGGCAGGTGACGGAGAGTAGGTCAAAGGATCCCGCACCCTGACGCTTTATTCGGAGAATAAATGATTATTGTTGTTGTCGTGCCGGTGTACCGAAACAATGAAAGCGAACGATTTATGCGCGTCCTCTAACTGTGCCGCACTGCCGCAACACGATGGGGTGAGGTGTGCGTGTACGAAGGAGTGCAGAGGGGAATGACTTCAAAGTCGGACCACCAGGACCGTTTGCTGGTGGTGGTGGTACAGCGTTTCCCGAGGGTGAGAATTGGGCCCCCACACTCTCGAGAGCGGTTAACTTTC